>NC_060268.1:58342691-58515654 GCF_021613505.1 Equus quagga | reverse complement strand
GCCAAACTTGATGTGACCCCAGCCCGACGCGGCGGCTGCCCCTCTCACCGCCCCGCGCGCCCCCCACCGCCACCCCGCCCCGCACTCCCGGAGCGCACAGCTCACCGCGCCCCTTCCCACCTCCTCGCCGGGGCCGGGCGCCGCGCTCGCCCTCCGCGTTCCCTCGCCCTCGCCACCCCCACCCCACCCCCCGCACCATGAGCAACCTGAAGCCGGACGGCGAGCACAGCACCAGCACCGGCACGGGCACCGGCACCGGCTCGGGCTCCGGCGGCCCCCTGGAGGAGGAGGTGGGTCTGCGGCCGCGGGACTCGTCCGGTGAAGTGCACGCGGAGGTGGGCGGGGGAGGGCGCGCGGGGCCTCCCGCGCCGCGCGGGGCCGCTCTGGCAGTAGCTCCCGGCGCCTTCCCGCCGCTGCCCTTCGGCCGGGGAGGAGCAGCCCGTGTCCGGCGGGCGGGGGCGTGCGGCCTGGACTGCCCCGCCGGGCGGGCATTGTCTCCCCGCCCTCCGGGCTCGGGGCGGGCCGCGCGCCGGCTGCCGTCCGTGCGTCCCGCGGTGGGCGAGCGGCGCGCCCCGCGTCCTCCACCCCCGGCTCGCTGCTCCCTTCCCAGGCGCTCCTCCCGCGTGGCCGCGACTCCCTCCTCGGCTGAAGGAACGGAGCGGGCTTAGCACGGCGGCGGGCGGCACCCTCACTCCCTTGCACTTTCCACCCTGACCACTCCCCGTGACCTTGGAGGCCCGGGCCGGCCGCGCGGCACCTTGGTTCCCTAGAGTCGTAGTCGTGGCGGTGGACGGGTTTTCCACAGCCGCAGAACCCTGGCTTTGGCAAAGAGGTCAGCCGGCGCTTAGTTAGAGTTGGATGTAGATGCCTAAAGACAGTCAGGTCCCGGTTCTCCTCTCTCCGATTTTGCCCTGGCAGCCACGCCAGGACCCCAAAGCTGGCCTGGGTGAGATTCTGCAAGGACAGGCGACATTATCTTGTCCACCGGCCATGTGCTAAGAGGAGGGAGTATGAGACGGCTTCGTAAAATCATTAGCAGCTGGGTGGTTAGTGGGATGGCAAAATTGGGGAGGGTGTGTGTGTGGGGTGGGGTGGTCGATACAAGTCTTAAGGCTATCAGCGAACGGAGACCAGGAGCTGGGCCTGCAGAGACAAAAACTGGTGTGGAAAGGGGACAGCCTTCACCGCTCCCTCGAAGGGCCTCTGGCCTCTGCTGTATCACTCCAGGGCTAAAAGACCCTTCCTGCCGCACCTTGGTGTGCTCTTGCCCAGGAAACCAAGGGCCACTTATCCACTCTGAGCTCCCTTCCCCTTGGTTTGGGGAAGAAACCGCAGAGCCCCTGGTGGGGGCTGGTGTTGCTACCTCCCTCCAATCGAGTGGCAGTGCCGGCTGGCCGTGCTATAGGTTTGGTGCAGAATGGCGGCAAAGGCCCACTGCTGGGCTGGGTTCCGCACTGTGGGAGGGAAGGTGGGAGGGTCACACTGCCAGCTCTCATAGAGGCAGTGCTGCCAGCCTCAGTCCACCAATGGCATGACATCTTAAGAATCTAGGTCTAGATCCCGGTTTTTTTGCGGGCAGGAAGGGGGGAATAGACAACACTTCACTCTGAAGAGTGGCCAGGGAGGGCCTGACATCTGTCCTCTAGTGTGGCGTGGGCTGCAGTGTGGTGGGGTGGTTTTGGTTCCTGAAGGCATTATCCTCCTTGGACCGTGATGCCGACAGGCCCTTGGCTTTGGGGACCTTAACCTACTCCTGCCTGGTTGTTCAGAATCTGCCCGGAGAGTTGGAGGAGGGTAACAGGGTTGCTGGTGTGTGGGGTCTCTGCTAGGTCCCCTGTGGGCTAAAATTGGGGGAGAGAAGCCATCTCCTGTGAAGCTGGGTAAGAACCCAGAATGCCACTTCTGCTAGAGGGTTGACTTCAGCAGGGACTTCACACCACCCAAGAGGCTGAGCTGACCCTCAGACCCACCCCTTTGAAGTGGAGAGGGTGAACCATGTGGTCAGGCTAAAATCTTTGAAAAAGCGTTTAAGGTATTGGTCACTTTTTTCTAAGTGCGTTTTCTGAGACAGAGGGTGGAATCTTCAAGAGCTGGAATCCCTGCTATCCCTCCTTGGGAGCAGAGGGGGCTACAGCACTCAGTAGTTCAGAGAGTTGATGCAGCTGGTGCTGGCAGAGGGGCCTGGGCTCCCACTTAACAGAGGGCTAAAATGAGGGGCTCTGGGGATCTCCTGGGGCTCGGTGTCCGCTCTGGTCAGGTAAGCACAAGGCCCTTGCCCCTCATTAGCCTTTTGAACAGTGGGCCAAGAGCTCCTCTGCTGGAGTTCCGTCTTGGATTGGTGGTTTGAGCTGGAACTGGACTCCTTCCTTTTAGCTTAGATGCTCCCCTAGGCAGTCAGTTCTGCACCCCCAAGAGCCACCATCCAGAGAATGTACATTACCAGTGGTGGTTTACCCTCATGGCTTACCCAGGCTGCCTCCTCCCAGTTGACTACTGGAGATTAGCTAAAGCAAGCCTAGAAA
This sequence comes from Equus quagga, assembly GCF_021613505.1. Lineage (NCBI taxonomy): Eukaryota > Metazoa > Chordata > Mammalia > Perissodactyla > Equidae > Equus > Equus quagga. The sequence goes on along the minus strand of NC_060268.1, from coordinate 58,513,132 downwards.
ACCAAGGACCTCACTTGCCCACCATAAGACCTCAATTCCTAAAGGTGTTAGGTTACTGGAGAAGGGGGTGTATTTTCTTGGTTCCAGGACAGGGTATCAGTGGGGACATTTGTCTTAAACTACTTTGTACAGCCTTGACTCTCCCTGCTTGCCCACCCTACCCATGAGGCTTCATCCATATCATAAGCATTAGGTTCCTTTTCTGGACCAGGGGTCAGGGATACAGGTGAATGATCAAAGACTGCGAGGTGGGAAGGACTTACCAGGAAGTGATGGTATGTTAAGTGCAATAGTAGATAAAATAAAGAGATATCTGCGTGTGATAAAATGGTGCTACTGGAAAGTTAGAGGTCAGCCCTCCCTGAGATGTGGCTGAGGAGGAGGTTGTTAGACCTGTGGGGGAGAAAAAAGCATTCCCAGAAGAGGGAAGACCGTGTGTAAGAGTCGGGGGTGGATGGACGGAGGAACCACTTGGCTTGTTTGGGTGACTCCCAGGGATTTGCTATTTTGCAGCAATATTGGAGCCACATTGTGAAGAGCCTGAGATGGTGCAAACTTTGGGGAAAATTGGTATTTTTTTGCCACTTGAGAGGGAGATGTGTTAGAAGCTTTGATACCCTTTGAAAGCTAAGGGGGGTAGCAAGGAATTAAGGGGAGGGTCTGAAGGGGAGGAGCTAAGCGTCCCTTTCAATCTAGAGGCTGTAGCCTCCCCCATACGGGTCATGGCTGGTGCTGGAGCCCCAGGTGAGATAATACAGCACATGAGGCAGGGCAGGCTTGCCTCTGCTGCGGAACCCCAGACTGAAGTGTGTCCTGTCTCTGATTCTTAGGGATGGCTAGATAGTTACAGTGTTTCTGGGGAGGGGTATGTGTGGTTTGAAAGCATATTCTATTTTGAAAATGGAGACTTTACTTTCATAATACAAGGTAATACTAAGTTACAGTAATTATTCATTGGGGGGCCCCCTGAGGGGAGGGTGGTATTTGGAATCTTGGGTTGGGGGGGCTTCAAGTTTCTAAGAGTTAAAGAAGTTTTAGCCAGCCTAATGGTAAGCTATACAAAGTCAGGGATTAAAGGCAGCTAAGGTGGTGACAGCTTGACCTGAGGGCCGGCCCCACCCCACCACCTCGCATCCAGTGTAGCCGGGCTAAGGCAGCTCCTCGCAGGCCTGATACCCTAGGGTCCATCCCCTGTCCTCTGGAGGTCTCTGAGGGATGGGCCAGGTTAGCACTCTAGATGAGGATGCAGGAATTCTGGGGTCCAGCGTGTGACTTGGGCACCTCCCCTTCTCTTTGTCGTCAGAAGCATTTGACAGAATCTGGGATGTCTTGGTGCTCTGTCTGCAGGCTTTTTTTGGTATGGGGAAAGGGAAATGTCTATGCTTTAAGGCTTTTACCTGGAAACGGGGTGCAGGCCCGTGGATCGAGGCAGATTCTGGTAGGTGAGGCTCCCTTCCTCCCTGGGGGTTGTCGTGGATGTGTCCCCTCTGCTCACATAACCTAATGGAGAGGCCGTACCAATAATAGTAAACCCATGTATGGTATGTGTGCAGGCATAGTTCTAAGCACTTTACCATTTTAACTCATTTAACTTTCACAACGGCACTATGAAAGTGCGTACGTTATTATCACCGTTTTATAAATGGGGAAACTGAGACACAGAGGTTAAATAACTTTCATGTAGCTAGTAAGCGGGTAAGTTGGGATTTGAACCCACAGTTTGCTCTTAACCGCACACTATACCTGCTCTTCTGTTTTATATAGGGTTTTTGCTGAGACTTGGGGGCAGAGGGAGGAAGGTCCTGCAACTAAAGTTTTGGAGGCCCAAGCTTTGGATGATGCCAGGGTCCCCTGTAGAAACCCAGACACTGGCTCCAGGCTAGTTCCCTTTGGGCTGATCGCATCCCGAGACTGGGTGATGGGAGCTGTGAGCCCCTGCAGGAGGAGCATTTTATCATAGATATTGTTTAGAATTGCCATCGCGTGCTGATCATAAAAAACAGACTAAGTCAGTGGTATTGTTTTTGAGTTCTGTGCAGACAGTACTGCCGCTTGTTGCCTGGACGAGGCTGACTGCCTTCACACCCCCGTGGGTACCCTGCTGCTTTGGGCATCTTAACTAAAGAAATGGTACTTGCTCTAAAGTGACTGCCTGTCATTTTGGGGGGGCAGCCTCTTGGGTCTGCATGTCTCCTTCTTCCCTGCACACAGCCAGCTTGGCTAGTTTGCCCCTGTCAGAACCAGCTTCTAAATCTCATTCAACGTTTGGACGTCTGACTTCTTCTCATCCCCATCTCCACAGCAGGGCTGGCGAGTGCTGTACATAGAGGCAAGATGTGAACTGCGAGTGCTGAGCTTTGCTCTCATGCTCTCCACCCGTTTATCCCATTGGGCCTTCAGACAGTCCTGAGAGGTAGAGGAGAGGAGTCCGTCCCACCTACCCTGAGGGCTGAGCTCCTGGTCCAAGGCCACCCACCTTTGGTGACACAGAGCTGAGCTAGAATGCTGGGTGCTGGCCTGCCCAGTGGCCCGCAGCTGCTGCTCAGCCATTGGTTTTGGGCAGCAGCAACATCTGGTGCCTCGTCAGTTCCTCTGCCATCCTCTGACCATGGCTGCCTCAGAAGGGTCCTCACACCCCTGGCAAAGCTGTGAGGCAGTGGTGCAGAGCCCAACACTATTCTTCAGAAACCATGCTGCTGTGAGGTGGAAATTGCAGACAACCTACAAAGCTTCATATACCAGAACCCCATGTTAGATGGGGACCAGCACAGCCTCCTTGCATGCTGTTTCTTCCCCGATTCCATCCTTGGATGGAAGGAATAAGATTACCTCTGAGATGCACCAAGATTAGACTAGATCATTGGATCCTCCCTTCCTGAAGAGTCCACTTGTGGATCCATCAGTGCCAGGGGCCTCCAGAGTATAGCAGAGGCTGGGTGTAGTGGGGTGGTCTGCCTACGCCCATTTGTCATGGCCTTTAGTTGTTTATGGCTGACTAAGCAGAGGCTGTTGGCTGTCATAAGCCGTCAAGGCTGCCTGTATAGTTCTGAACTTGGGGGATTTGGGGCAGGGCCTGACCTGGACCAGGCCATGGGATAAGTGTCTGGAGTACCTAGCTCTTCTTCGAGGTTAGCTAACCTTCCACTCCCCAGATGAGTCTTAGGCTCTTACTGGGGAGGGGATCAGGAGAGGTTGCTGGAATAGAACCTGAGACCATTTTTGAGAACCTTTGGGGGCTATAAAGAACTCTGCCCAGGGCTGGCCTGGTGGCTCAGCGGTTAAGTTCGCACGTTCTGCTTCGGCAGCCCAGGGTTCACCGGTTCGGATCTTGGGTGCAGACATGGCACCGCTCATCAAGCCATTGCTGTGGAAGGCGTCCCACATATAAAGTAGAGGAAGATGGGCACGGATGTTAGCTCAGGACCAGTCTTCCTCAGCAAAAAGAGGAGGATTGGCAGCAGATGTTAGCTCAGGACTGATCTTCCTCAAAAAAAAAAAGAACTTCTGCCCAGACTGGTCCCTGTTCTTTGATGTGTAGTCGTGGCCATATCCAGGCATAGCTTGGGATGGAGGGATCCTGATGTGTTTGTGACAGGGGAGCTCCAAACCAGAATGTAGGTCCTGGAAGTGGCTTCCATCCCTGAACAGGGGCCCCTCCCAACAGAAGCCTTAGGTTGGAAAACATCTCTTGTCAGGCTTCGTCTGCCTCAGTCAAGTGGTGGGCAGGTGTGGTGGGCTCAGCGCTGTGTGTACACCATGCTGTGTGTTCACGCTGGAATAACGTCCCGTGGTTTAAGGGTTTGAGGTATTGATTTTGGAGTTAGGGGAGGGCTATAAGAGTCCCCTAGGCCAGTGCCCTGAATCTGTGGGGTGGTGTGTGTGACAACGACAACCCTTGCCAGGCACAGGGGACAGGCAATGGATCTGCATTGGCTGACCACACAAGCACCAGGAGGGACATGGGAGGAAGACGGTCCTGAAGGGAAGAGAGCCTCACTGGGGGCTCTGTGAGCCTGTCACTCTGAGCTGCCTCTGAAAGCCTTGGCCATTGGCTCTGTCTGGAACCAAATGGAAAGCAGGCCCTGCCTCCACCTCCAGCCAGCCCAGAGCATGGAGTCTGCACAGTGCAGTTTGTGCTGTTTGGTCTAGTTCCCTAAATGAAGTATAGAGCGGTGTTCACAACAGGCTTTGACCAAGTGTGTCCCCCGGATGTTAGCCTTCTGTTCCTGGGGCTAGAAGTAGCTTGGAGTATAAGGTCTGAAGCCTTCTTAAATGCTTGGGGCCAGCCTGGTGGCACAGCTGTTAAATTCGTACCTTCTGCTTCAGTGACTCGGAGTTCGCCGGTTTGGATCCCGGGTGCAGACCTATGCACCACTTGGCAGGCCATGCTGTGGTAGGCATCCCACATATAAAGTGGAGGAAGATGGGCATGGATGTTAGCTCAGGGCCAGTCTTCCTCAGCAAAAAAGAGGAGAATTGGCAGCAGATGTTAGCTCAGGGCTAATTTTCCTCAAAACAAAAAGTTTTATACATGCCCTGTCCCTCTTTTTGGAGAACTTATCACCCCAGCTTGATTCCCCTCATCCCCATACACATAGTCGGAACTCTAGGACACATTGCAGGCTGTAGGGGAAGAGCCCCAACTTTCCAGGCAACTTGGACTTGACTCCCACCGCTGCCACTGGCTGGCCAGGCACTTCATCCCTGAGCTGCTTTTCTGATCTATAAAGTGGGCCAGTACCGCTCTGCCTGCTACATCAGAGGACTGTCAGGCCCACAGCCCGGTGATAGGTGTGGAAGAACTGGAAACTACAAAGTGCTGCCCAGAATGGGGCCTTAGAGTCAAGCCCTGAAAATGTGATTTGGGGCTGGAATGAGCAGGGGCAGACAAAATACTGTGCGACAGACCCTGAGGCTGGGACTTCTCCATACCATGTCAGTCTGTCATGATGCTGGAGGTGGGGGCTGGCTTGAGGGAAGCTGGGCTGTATCCTAGCCTGGGAGCTGAGCAGGCCAGAGCTCCTTGGAGGAAGCATGGAAGGCACCAAAGTTCTGGGAGTGCGTATGTCTCGCTTCACAGCCTCTGTCTGGCTCTATCTGCTTGCTCTTTTTGCCTGTGTCCTTGTTCAGCCCTTATAAGTCCTGGGTCTGCGGGCCATGTCGCCACATTCCATCCACCTCTCGTCAAGTGGCCCCACTCAGAGCGACTTCTTTCCCTTGGGAGGGGTAAGAGTGACCTGCTAGTGCCAAGCCTAAACATGGGACCTAGGCAGGACCCAACCCCCACCCCACCCCCTACAAACATACACAAAAGCAAACCCCTGGCCACTACGATCTCTGAGGGGGAGCGTGGGACTGCTCTGAGGTTTCTGTTTGCCAACCCCAATATTGCCCCATTAGAGACCCCTCGCAAAACCCCAGGCCCAGCCCCACCCCGGGCCTGGCTCTGGACTTCCTGCTTTCTCACCCTCTCATTCTCTGTCCCCTTCCTCACCACTTGCTTGGCTTTCCTGTGGGCAGAAGGAGAGCATTTAAGCTCTGAGCAGATGGAAGACAGTGCCCAAGTCACCTTCTGCCACTTCCCTGGTATCTTAGAAGGCGGAGTGTGAGGGACCCTGAGACCAGGCCACCTCTCTTCTTTGTAGCTCAGGCAGCAGAGGAAGGCCACAAAGCTACCTGCCTGGCTGCTGGCCAGGCTGCAGCTTCAGCCCAGGCTCCCCGACAATTGATTTGAGACCCTTTTTCTTTTGTTTCCAAGTCTGGTCAGCAGGTGTTTGCTGAGCAGGAGGCTGAGCCTGAGTCCGGTGTTTTGGTTCTCAATGGGGTCTCTTCCCCTTGGAGAAGCCAGAGCAGAGCTGGGTGTGATGATGGCTGCTACAAGTTTAAAAAGGGCATTCAGTATGTTTATATCAGGAGAACTGTAAGTTCTCAATAATGTAGGCTGCAGCTCATAAACTCCCATGATCTGGCTGGTGGGGGGGTTAGTGAGACAGTGAGATGGGGTGGCTTGGGCTTCTGTTTGGACTCAGGGCTTCCTGGGGTTACAGGTGCCCAGCTGTCCTGTCCAAGGTGTGCAAGGGGCCCTGCTATAGCCGCCCCCCAGTCAGCAGGGGCACAGGGCTGCTCCCACTCAGCTGCTGGGAATTGGCAGTCTGGCTGTCAATCTTCCCTTTGACCTCCCTGTAACTAACTCTATATAGGACTAGTCACGGGATCATCCACTGGGACCCCTACCCCCCATTCGACCTTCCAAGAGGCTATTTTTGCCCTCTTGGATCAAAAGCTGAAGGCCACTTGTTCTGGGCGCCTAAGGCTGACCCCACCAGAGTCTGAGTGGGTTGGTGGTGTGAGATCAAGGTCTGCAGAAGAGCTGTTACTCCTGAGCTGGGCACGTGGGGACACTGGGACTCTTTCTGACGTGCTCTGTGACCGCAAGCCACTCACTGGACCCCTGGCCTTGGTTTCCTCATCTAAAAATAAGTTTTCTTCCAGTTCAAATAGTCTACGTTTGGGTTGCTGCAGAGGACTGGGAGCTGGGGAAGGATGTGGGAGGGGCTTATGAGAGGCTTGTTTTTCCCTTTTTGGATTTCCCTCCTCCCCCCACCCCCTTCCCTAAGTGATGTTTCCCATGCAGATGACACCAGGAGAGCTCCCATTAGGCAGCAAGTAGGTGGGGACATGAAGAAGGCGTATTACTTGAACATTCTGATGGAGTGGACCGTTGAAACAGTTTTTCCTTTCCAGATGCAATTCTAACTCGTAGAGTTGTTAAATGATTGCTGCAAAGAATCAGTTTTCAAATAGCATTTTTATGTCTTAGGTAGGATGTTTCTATCGCGCAGAGCCGTTTCCCAAGGATGTCTTTCCCCGAGCCCCGGGCTTGTGAGGCAGGCTTCACCTAGGAGGCAGGCATCTGTCTTCTTGGGGAGTCTTCTTGGTGGACTAGTGGGATTTATTTGCGGGGTGGGAGGAGGTGGGGAGTGGCCCTGATGTTTCCCTGCCTCAGCTTCCTTGGTGGAGGAAGGTCTGTCCTCCGGGTGGGTGGTCCCTGAAGTCCAGGGTGCTGTCCTGGAGATTACCAGGCTGGGATTTGAAGAAGGCTGTGGTTGTCCTTCACAGTAAAAGGACATGAGGGTTTAATGTCCATGGGCATCCCACTGTTTTTGAAAGCAGTGTTTACCCTTTCCTTCTCTAATGAAAGTTGCCTTATGGAGTCTGTCCTCTCAGCCACAATACACTACTGCCACCCTTAACCAAGAAGTTGAGTATTTAATCCTCAGTATGAAGGTCTTTTGTGTCAAAAAAGTTGGGGCGAGTTGGAGCTACAGAGCCCTCAGCATCGGGCCTTTCCTTCCCCTTGCAAAGGGGGGCACACACCTGGTGAGGGCAGAGGGGCCAGGGCCCAGCCTGAGTGTGGGGTCTTCTTCAGTGGGGAGGGAGGGCCCCCATGGCCGTGGCCCCTGCTGCCCCAGTCTGTCCCACATGGAGGCTTTGCCCCGCTGCTTTCCTCCTTGTGGAACACCCATCCCCTCTGCCTCCCCCAGCAGCCCTCTGCCCTTAGCTCCTCCTGGGCCGCGGTGTGAGCTGGGCCCCGTGTGTACCCTAGGGAGGAGGGAGAACCCTGAGCAGCTACTGTCGAGGGAGGTGGCCTGGCCTAGGTGCACCTGAATGGCAGGTCTTCCGGTGGAGAGAACGCAGGGCTGAGAGAGATGTCCCCCTGGGCCGACAGGAAGAGGGTGAGCCCTGCCTGGAAGCCTTTTCCACAGAATCCTGAACCTGTGCTGTCAGGCTGATGCCCTGGGTGTCACCATCACCTTGCTCCTTAAGGCTTTTGTTTGAGTTTATTTCTTCTGAAGATCTTTACACAAATGTCGGTTTGTCTGAGGGAAGAGCATCACTGATACCTAGATATGAGTGGGTCTGTCAGAGCCCCTTCCTTCTACTTCTTTTCTCTCTGAGAAGTTAGCTCTTACCTCTGGGCTGGGGAGGGCTGCGGAGGGAGGCGGAAGGCCCGGATGTTGGCCTGCGGTTGACACCTTTCCCGAAGGAAAGGGCTGGGCGACCTGGCGAGCCTGGGTCCTCTGCCGTGCTGGGATTAGGAAGTGTGGTTGAGAGGCTTCTTCTAAACCTTTCTTACGGGACGGAGCATTCCCACCCCAGAGGCCTCAAGAATAAGGCTGAGAGTGGGGGGCTGATTCCTGTGCCTCTCAGGTGCTGCCCTTCCCTGTGGTCCCCCGGGGATCCCGTGCTGAGTTAGGACTTAGCACCGGGAGTGAGGTTCAGGGGCCTCCATGGAGGAGGTGAGGAGCAGTCAAATGGTCCTTGGGAGCCCCAGGCGCACTCGGTCCCGCACTTGCTGGAGGGAAAGAGCCCAGGAACACACAGCAAAGACCTAGACAACCCCCAGGAAGTCTGCCGACCCCTGATAGCCTGTGGTGTGAACTTAGCAGAAGAGGCTGAACCAACCCCTCGCTTTCAGCAACTCCGGAGAGAGGGGCAGCAGGACTTGCCTAAGGGAAGAGCGGCCTCAGGAGCCCCAAAGCCTTGCTGGACCGGAACACGTATTTCCCAAAGGTCACTTGGTTCCCGTAGGCAGGCCTGGTGCTGGCCGAGGCCTCCAGCAAGGCTAGGTCTGCTCCTGACCATCATGAAAGCCACACAGCCATGTCTGCGATGTCCTGTATGGGGACACCTCTCTGGCCACGTTCTTTGTCCGTGTTGAATTTGGTGCTTCCAGTGGGTTCCACCAAAAGAGCTGTTCCTTGACATGTTTCTTCATTCACTGACTTCTAAGGATTCTCTGTCCATTCTCCGCTTCTCCCCGGTACCCTCTCTACCCCATTCCAGACTTACCTTCCCACTGTGCTAAGGACATGGCTGTGTTCTAGCACCGTCTGCTTGTACTTGCCATGAAGATGACCATTTTTAGAGAGGGCTGTGGTTGCTTTCCACGTTTCAGGACAGTAAGGAGACCACCCTTGGGTGGTCTGGATACTTCTGGAGGAAGAGGGAGCATATGGAAAGAGAAGGGCCAGGTAAACGGGTTTGGTGCCTCCTGGCAGCCTGGGGATTGTGTGAGCCACCGCTTTTGCTTTCTTCAAATACTGAAAACATTTTTGTGTTAAATTCTTGTAATAAACTTGTGGAATAGTCAGGACATGGGTTCTTTGGTTGATCTTTCCCTCTTGGTATCAACCAGCTCTTGGTGCCTGAATCCTTATCTGCACCCAGCCTCTTTGCTAAACGTCATACCCTGTTGCTGTGAGGCTGGCACCAGTAAGTGGCTTGGGAGGAGGGGTCTTCAACACTGGCCTGGGACACAGGACTAGTTGGCCAGGCCTTGGAGAAGTAACTGCTTGTCCCTGCCATCCCTGAAGGATCCTGACTATGCCAGCAGCTTGTTTCATCACCTTCCTACTCTAAGCCTCAGTTTCTTCATCTGTAAAATGAGGATGTTGAACTAGCTGATCTCCATGGTACCTTCCACCTCGGACATTACCTCCCCGGAAAGAGAAAAACTAAAGAATCGAGTGGCTGCCTAAGGTCGTCTCACCTGTGTTGCCAGCTCTGTCTGACCTGGACTCGATCCAACCTAACTAGGCAACCTTATAAAGAAATGGCTTGTGGTGCCTGATAGGTGAGGTTTGTGTGCAGGTAAATGTTGTGATTACGGGAGCCCTGCGTGAACGAGCATTTTGTTGCACCTCTCCTATGTGCCACGTGTAGAGTAAGGTGAGCTCTTCATCCTGGAGGTAGATGGTATCTGCATGTACAGATGGAGAGACTGAGATTTGGAGGGATGAAGCCGCTTCCCCAGGCCAAGCATAAAGCTGCGATGTGAAGTCCAGTCTAACTAACTAAAGCCTGTTCTCTTTCCCATTTATGGTGTCACTCTGCCGTGCTGGGCCACATTTCTCTCTGGCTGTGAGTTTCTTTGGAGGGACTGTAGTGTGTAGAGATGGGAAGAGGGCTGGTGCTGAAATTTGGAGGCCTGATTCTAGGTACCTCGGAGGATAGGAAAGTTTTGAGACTTGGCTCCTGTCTCTGGGGTTTTATAGAGCCCAGGTGAGGGGCTAAGCTCAGACTGGTGGGAACAATATAAGGCAGGGTGTCCTAAGGGCTCTGAAAGACTTCATGGGAAGGAAAGAGGGGTGGGGAAGTAGAGGGACCTGAAGGATGGGTGTCCTTCAGTTAAGGAATGAGGAAGCGGCGGCCTGGGGGCTGGGCAGGCTCTTGTCAGGAACCTGGAGTCCATGGGGTGGGGGCAGGACCTGAGGGTTTGGAAGCAGGGGCTGGGTAGGTGGGCTCTGGATCCTCTTGTCCTCTCAACATGTAGCTGACCAGGCTGCTAAGCTCATGCTTCCCTCCATCTCTGGTTTGTCAGTTTCTTCTTGTTCTGCCTCGTCCCTCCAGCTTTGCTGTCATCCTATACAAGCATCTAGGGAAGGGACTGGCTACTGAAAGGATATGTGGCAACACTTTACCCACCCATGGGGCTGACAAGGCCACCCAGGTGCCACTCCCTCTGTCCCCGCAGCCAGATGGATTGCTGATGGCACAGATGGCTGAGTCAGGCTACCTGGGTCTTACCCAGCTTTCCTCCTTGGTGAACCAAGCTGCATGAGCCCTTTCTGGGCCTCAGTTTCCCAGTCTGCACAAGAGGATAGGCAGAGGGCACATCATCTACCAGGGTGGCTAGGATCGAGTAAGAACCAAGGACGGCATTCAGGTCAGGCTTCCTGTGACCTGGCAGATGAGAACTTGCCACCTAATCCATAACTGCCTTGACCTCAGCTTGTTTCCTGAGAGGTGGCCAGGTGCAGGATGGACACCTTAGGACCTAAAAGATGGAAAGCAGAGGAAAAGGGTCATCTGCCCAGAGGGAAAGCTAGAAACAAGGATCTGAGCTGGGAATGAGAGAAAGATCCCCTATACTCACCCCAACTCCGGCCCCGAGCAGGAAACTTTCTGCTGAGAACTTGCTATTTAAGTGGGCCCCTGGGGAGGTCTGGCCAGAAAGGAGCCATTTGAGGAAGGGTTTAAAATTAGCCCGGGTGAAATGGGTGGCCCCTGGGGAGAACTGAGGCAGAGGTTTCTGTGGGGCGCCTCTGGCCCTACGTCTTTGACCTAGACCGCGTCCTACCAGCCAAGGAAGAGGGAACAGTGCTGATCCAGGTCCATCTTCTGGGGGTGGGCTGGGTGCCTAAGTCCCCACACCCGAGTCAAGCATCGTCCCTACCCACCTGGATGAGTAGTCGGGAGACCTGGGTTTTGGGTCCCAGGTCTGCTGCCTTTAAAGAACAAGGTATATGACCTGAGTGAGTCACTTCTGTTGGGGATTTACACGTAAATTAAAGGCCCTTCCATCAAAGGGCAGCTGGGTGTAGAGGCTGGTTGCCCTCTAGGGTCCAGGAGCTCAGTTTAGCCGACCCTGGAGCCTGAGCTGTCCATTTTCTCTCAAGTGCTTCTGGAAACAGAGCAGCACTTGAGAGCTGTGTATACAGGGACACAGAGCTGCCCAAGGCTGTGAAATGCGCAGAACCTTCACCCCGGGCCTGGGAACAGAGACACATCTGGCAAGGGACAGGCATGACCAAAGGGGGAAGATGTGCCTAAATGGCCAAGGATTCTGCTGGATATGCTTCTTGGAGAAAACTCACGTGAGGGAAGAAGCTCATCCTTTCCCAGTCTTTATGGGCCACGGGCTGGGAGTCATTCTTGTGTGGGTGGGAGTGGTGACACTGGTTACCAGCAGCTATCAGGTCTGGTTTCCTTTGCCTCTTCTGGCTCTGTTGGTGAGATCTGTGTGTTCGTTGGTGTGTATGTGTGTGTCTGTCTGTGTGTGTTGAGTGTAACTTTGCCTGGCTGCCCATGTTCCTGATTCAAGCCATTGTCTCTAAAAAGGCTGTTGCCTGGGTTCAGCAGGTCATCACTAGAGCATGGAGGAAGTTGTCTGGTGTCTCTGGAGAAGGGGGTATGGCCCACTTAGGGCATCTAAATGTTTTCAAGAATGGGCACGTGATGGGGTGGGCTGAGGCACGTGAACTTTTTTTTCCCCGTAAATCGGCAGTGATGAGTTGGGAAGACCTGTGCTTGGGTTTAGATGGTATGAAATCCTACTTGATACAGGAGTCAAGTGTGTAGGGAAGCTATTCATTCGGATTCTTTTTTCTTTTATCACTCAGAAGCCACAGTTTCAAGATGTATTTTTAATGGATCTACACTGTGGAAGACCCTCCCTTCCCCTTTATAATTATTGGCTGATCTGGACTTGCTAGTTTAGCACTGGGTGCCAGCAGTGGTGAATTAGGAAAGTGGTTCTGCCAGCCCTCTCGTGGGCCTCTTCCACAGTTCAGGAGGTCAGGTTTGGCTAGAGTCACAGCACGGACACCTGGTGTCTAGACCTGGCTTCACCACCAACTCAGAACCATGTTGAGGGCAAGGCTCATAACTTACAGCTATCTTCTGAAAAATATCTGCATTTTTACTTGTGCATTTTTGGGGGTAAGGCACCATAGCTTTCTTCAGGTCTCAGAGGGGTCCTTGGTCTGAAAAAGGATCCTCGATCTGTGCGCTTTTTAAACAGGGCTCTCTCTTTGGCTGTTCGGCAGCAGAGAGTCTGCACAGAGATGCTCAGCAGGTGCTCGTGGCACCTGCAGGATGAACCTAGAGGAAGGAAAGGGTACGGAAAGGGCTTTGAAAAGTTAAATGCTGTGAAACTGAGTGTTCACGTGCCTCGGCCTCCAAAGGAGGCCCAGGAAACACTGAATCCCTCCTTACACTCTGGAAGGCTTCCAGTCCTTTCTGAGGAGGGCCGTCATTCCTGTCTGTGAGCCTGGCCCTGACCACCGTGCTTTCTGTCCCCAGGTCCGGACGCTGTTCGTCAGTGGCCTCCCTGTGGACATTAAGCCCAGAGAACTCTATCTGCTCTTCAGGCCGTTCAAGGTGAGTGTGGACCCAGCCACCCACGGGCTGAGCCTAAAACAGAGGAGAAGCGTCAGGAAGGAATCTCTGACCTGGATTGGGCAGCAGGACCACATAGGACAGCGTATCAGAACCTGGTCACAGACCTGGCTCTCTGTCCTGGTCCTGCTGATTCACATGTTGCTTTCCGTCAGTTGCTCGGCCCTTCCAAGCCTCTGTTTCCTCATCTGTAAAGTGGAGACAGTAGAGAATCTCAGTAGACTTTGCCAAATAAGGAATCTTTGAGAGTCAATGTAGCCTTTTCAGTTTGCAGATAAAAAAACCTAAAAAGGTAAGGTCTGTGCTTCAGGATTACAAACTAGTGGAGCAAAAGGGAATTTACGCATGAAATGATGACGGCTCCCGCATGATGCCCACCCATGTGCTAGACCATGTGATGCAGAGCCCAGGGGCGGAGGGCGCTCAACAGTGGTGGAGGTCAGAGTGGGTCGACTTGGGGGTGGGGAGAAGAGCGTGAGAATGGTTTGGCGAGCACTGGGGAAAGGGGTGCTGCTCTCGGGGCTGGCTGGGAGAGCGCAGCACGGGGTTTTGACCTTCCCCGTTAATGACCACCTCTCTCTGCAGGGGTATGAAGGGTCCCTGATCAAGCTTACGTCGAGACAGGTAATTTCTCTCCAAGATTTTTCATCCTCCCAGCCCAGACCAACTGCTGAGCTTGGAACTGAGCCTGCTCCTTCTCAATCTCGAGGCATTTGGCAGCTGAGACCTGCTCCCTGTCATCCGTTTCTGTCCTGGGCTGATGAAAGAGTGGCCTCCACAGGTCCTCTCTCCTTACCAGTCAGCTCCTGGTCCTCCCTCTCTGGCTCTTGAGAAGCCACAGCCTGGCCCCAAGGCTGAGGGCCATAGAGGTGGTGGCCGTGCTCTGGCTCCTGATGCCAGGAGACTGGGGCCCAGAGCCTTTGGAAGCCTTTTGGGGTCTAGACTGAACCTTGGCAAAGTGAAGTTGGAGCAGTTTTCAGCCTGCTGCCCCTTCATTGAACTAAAACCTTCCCATGCCCTTGCTACATTGTGTCCTGTTTCTTGCTGAGGAAAACACTGGAACTTACTCTTAATTACCTGCATGCATTTAAAAAAAAGATTTACTGAAAGGGTGATATTTATTGCAGTGGGATAAAGTTCTATTGGCATCATTTCTCACATGTGGAGACATTTGGTATATAAGAACCTCTACTGTTCCAGCTGAACATAGGGAGGATGATGGGCAAGAGGTTTTGTTTGTTTGTTTTGGAGGGGGAGATGGAATGTTGGGAGAGATGCAAGGGTGTTCTCTCTCTTTCCTACTAGCCTGTTGGTTTTGTGATCTTTGACAGCCGGGCAGGAGCAGAAGCGGCCAAGAATGCATTGAACGTGAGTAGCTGGGGAACAGGTCTTTCTCTGACCCACAGACCTCCTGGCCGTGGGTATCTCTGTTCCGTCTTCTGCAGACCTTCCCCCACTCCATGCCCAAGGAAAGTGCCCACAAATCTACTTTCCCAGCCGTCCTGGGGCAGAGTCCTTGGCTGCACTGTCTGTGCCAAATGCCATTACTCACAAGGCCCGAGCAGCATGTCCTCTGTCTTGACCCCTGTGTGGGTGAGTCTTTCAGGCAAGATCATTTCCAGGGCCCTTCTGTACCCGCTGCAGTGGTCAGTCTGGGTCCTACAGAGTAAAGTCTTTCCTTTCCTTTCCTTCCGGTGTAGGGTATTCGCTTTGATCCCGAGAACCCGCAGACCCTGAGGCTAGAATTTGCCAAAGCCAACACCAAGATGGCCAAGAACAAGCTAATGGCTACACCAAATCCCACCAACGCTCACCCCGCCCTAGGAGCACACTTCATCGCACGGGACCCCTGTGAGTGGCCCTCACAGCTGCCGTCTGCTGCTCTCTGCTTGGCCCGAGCTGGGCACCCCCAGTGGAGTTGCGTACAGAGGGCAGACATTGAGATGCTCATTGAGGGGGTTGGTCCTGCTGTCCCCTCTTCCGAGAGGCTTCTTGCATCCACAGCCATCTATCTCTGTAGGTTCCACGCTTCCTTCCTCCCCTGCAGCCTTCGCTGGACCTCAGACATACTCAGCTCCTGAGCTGTTGCATTGCCCAACTTCCCTAAAGCCTTCTCTGATCTCTCTCGGTTGAGGTGGGTGGAGGCCCGTCTGAGAGTTTCTCGAAGTGGAAAGGATGCTTACCATGCCAGGCCAAGTTAACATGACTCCTTTCCCTGGTCTTGGGGTCCTTGAGGGGAGTCTGGCCTGAGGAGAACTTATGCTTCAGTTTGGGGTGGGGTGGTGGAAGGGGACACCAGTGTTCTGATGATGGGGGCTGTTGTCTCCCTTTGTAGACGACTTGATGGGGGCTGCTCTGATCCCCGCGTCCCCAGAGGCCTGGACCCCCTACCCTCTGTACACCACGGAGCTGACCCCAGCCATCTCACATGCTGCATTCACCTACCCAGCTGCCACTGCTGCTGCTGCCGCCGCCCTACATGCTCAGGTAAGCTCTCCCTTGGGGGGAGAAGCTGGAAAGGGAAGAATGAAGACTCTGAGCTGGCCAGCCATCGTACCTCCCTGGCCACTGGGCCACTCATGGTCCCCAGAGCTGCAACAGAGCTGTTGGCTTCCATGTCAGTACCCTTAGGGTTTGGGATCTGACAGAGGGGAGGGAGGACAAGCCATGAGGCCGGCCACATTGAGGATACTGGCAGGATGCGGAGAGAGCCCCAGCCTTGGTTCCACCACCCCCCGAACACCGCTGGCAGGCACCGCACTGCATTCTGCTTCTGGCGACAGAACCATGGTGTGAATCCCAGCCTGAGTGTGGTCTCCGGAGCCAGGCCACCTGCATCTGCCTCCTCCTGCCTTTACAAACTTCAGAAAGCTCTTAAAGATTTCTGTGCCTTGATTTTTTACTCACCGGGAAAATGAGAATGTGATTACCTGCCTCAGGGTTGTTTTGAGAGTTAAATGTGAAGACATGAAGTCCTGGAACTGTACCTGGAGTGCTCAGCGAGCGTCTGCTCTTGTTTTCATGATGCCTGGACACTCTCCATCGTGAACCTGGGCTGGGCTGGGAAATAGGGAATGAGCACTTCTGGGGGAGAGTTGGCGAGGGCGCAGCTGGGCCAGGAGCACTCTGGGCACCACAGGGCTCTGTGCTCACCGGGTGCCGTGCTAGGTGCCCGAGAGGCAGGTGGTCAGATACCTGCCCATGCCACTGAGAGGCAATGACAGGACTCTGCCAGGTGTATGGACAGGGCACCACCAGGCAGCCATGGTAGGGCCGAGGAGCAGTGGCGAGCCCACCGTTGCCTCTGATCAGTGAAGTGACTGAGAGCTGAGCCTCGGGAAGAGAGACCAGGCCAGGGCGTACTGTGCTGTCGAGAGCGAAAGGACAGAAGTCGCCTGGCTGGGGTGATGGAAGTGGCCAAGGAGGAAAAGGATATGAGAAACCAGGAAGGGAGAGTTCACAGGAACTAGAAGCTGAGGTGGGAGGAGTTGGGAGCTCTGCCCAAGGGCTCAGTGCATGTCCATCTCAGGTCCTCTGAAGGGCTTAGTGACATCTGGGTTCATGCACTTCCAAGGTGGAAGGTTCAGATTCCCAGGCTACTACTCTAGAAGCTGGTCCTCCCGCAGGGAACGCTCCCAGGCCGTGGCAGCCTGCACTGAGGGCAGAGCATGGTTAAGCTTGGCACTGTTCCCCGGCCGTGCACCGCAGACAGCTGGGCAATTGATCAGGGGAGGAAGGCAGTAAAGAGCCTCCCCTAGAGGGAAATGTTTGGGTATTTACCGCAGACCAGGTTCTGTGATGGACACAGGTGGTCAGCAGGAAAGACGGTCGCCATCCTCCAACCTGGCTGAGTGTGGACGGTGGGCAGTTCGACAGTGCTCCCGGCCAAGCAGAGGCTTTAACTGCAGGCGCCCTGCAAGGCCTTGGCCTTCCTGGTGCTGGTTTCTTTGCCTCTGATCCCAGCTTTGCCACCGATTAGCTCCCTGATCTTTGGCAGGTGACTTCACCTCTGGGCCTCCGTGTCCACGTCTGTAAAATGAGAGGCTAGACCGGATCGTGTGGGGAGGTCCTATCCCACCTGCTCTGAGATGCTAGGCTGTGCCAATAGTAAGGCAGAGGGTGGGAGCCAGTGACAGTATGTCAAATTACTAAGGAGAGGTGTCTCTGCCCTTTTCCGGGTGGCCCCCCAGCTAGCTGGGAGTTGCACACTGCTGCCCGCCCCTGAGCTCCATACTGTAGGGGTGGTGTGCTCCTGTTGTCTTCCTTTCCAGCTTCCTTCCACCCTACCCACTGCCTGTGGCTGTCCACCTCCAATCTGGCTGCCTTGGTCCAAATCCTAGCGCTCTCTCTCCACCTGTGTGTCCTTGGGCAAATTACTTAAGCATTCTGTGTCTTGGTTTCTTTGTGGAATGGTGATAATCTTACCTACTTTGTAGGGTTGTTGTTAGCATATTAGCATAAAGGGAGTGCTGTAGAAGTGCTGATTATCATGATTATTATTTAATATCAGTATTATCTAGTTCCCCCAGGTCCTCTCTGAGGCTGGAGACCTCATTGTGCCTGAGCTCCTGTCTTCTGACTTCCTTGGGAAAGGGATGAAGGCCACCTCCAAGGACAGTGGCATTTTTTGGGAGGCAGACTAAAGACAAGAGTGGGCCAGTGGTAACTGGGTCTGTCCCTGCTGCTCGAGCTCTCTAGGAAGCACTTCCTCCTCCACAGTGAAACGTTAGGACCAAATGCCGTACTAGGCATGGAAGTGCTTTCCAAGTAGCAGCATCGTCTCTTTTCCTTCCAAGAGCCCCTCCCTGCCCCCTGACAGCGCTGCCCCAGAGGTGGCTGAAAATGCCTTCAGTAAAGGAAGTGGACACCGTTGATCCTGAGGGGATTATTCTGAACCCAGAGGACCAACAGAAAAACTGAGTTTTTCTGTGCCTGGGAGCAAGGAGGTGATGTGGAGAGAAGGTGGAAGCTAATGGACAAAGGAGATGAAAACCAGTCCTTCCTTCTCTACCCAAATATGTACACCCCACCTGCATGCCCTTTGCCAGTAGCTCAGCTGGAGCCAAGGCATCCACATGGCCACAGGGACCAGAGCTGCAGGAAAGGGCTTGGCGATGGTTCGGTCTTGCTCTGTCTTGGCATGAGGCCATCTTGCTCGACCTTCTGATCCTCTTGATAGAGTCTTCTCCTTTAAGAAGGGGAGGCATGCAAGAGGTGTGGATGGCAGGGGCACACTGAGGTCTGGCACATCCAGATGGCCTAAAAGCAGGGATTCTCTGTGTCCCCTTGCATCCTGGGTTCCTCCCAGACTGGACTTCCATTTCCCATTTCAACCTCGGGCTATGGAGGTCTTTCACGTTGGCTTTTTTTTTTTCTTTTTCTTGAGGAAGATTAGCCCTGAGCTAGCATCTGCCACCAATCCTCCTCTTTTTGCTAAGGAAGATTGGCCTTGAGCTAACATCTGTGACCATCTTCCTCTATTTTATATGTGGGATGCCTGCCACAGTGTGGCTTGATAAGCAGTGTATAGCTCCGCACCCAGGATCTGAACCAGTGAGCCCCGGGCTGCCACAGAGGAGCACACGAGCCTAACCACTATACCATGGGGCCAGCCCCTCACTGTGGCTCTTTTCCTCCCTACACTGGCTCCACCACTTACCAATGACTTTAAAGTTACATGAACTCCTTTGCCTCTATTTTCTTATTTGTATAATGGGGAGGGTCATAGCATCAACTTCATGGAGTTTTTGTGCGGATTAAATGAACAGCATTTGGCACGTGGTAAGTGCTTCATAAGCGTTAGTTGTTAGAGGTTGGCATCTATGGGAAAAGACAGACAGGCGGGTTTTTCTCTCTTCCCTTTGGCTTATCTTCCTGCTCCCCAGATAATCACTCCTTTTAGTCCTCAAACTTGGTAGGTAGCTGGGGATGGGCGTATAAGTAAATCCAGAGATAAGAATCTTTTACAAAAATTACTGTACACATTTAATCTTTTTGAAACTTACATGTTAGGACATTTTTCCATGTCAGTAACTATAGATCTGCATTCTGGATACCTGGCTAGCCCACCATTGTATAAGTGTGTCTAGCTCCCTGTGGATGGGAAGTTAGGGTGTTTACACAATTTTTTGCTACTGATAGGCTGTGCCGCATGGACGTCCTTGTTCCCACCTCTCTGGACACCTGTTCTGCTTGTTTTCCTTATCCTAAATTCCTAGAACTATTACAAGGTCGAGTAGACTTGCCAGTCTGTTAAGTAAGACTTATTGTTTCAATTGACTTTCCTATGAGTGAGGTGCCCATGTTTATTGGCTTTTCCCATTTCTCCTCGTGTGGACTCATTCCTCTGCCCCTTCTTGGCACATCTTCTCCATTAGTCAGTCCCAGGATTGGAGAAGGGACTGAGTTGGTGCCCTCTTTGTTTTGATGCTGGAGGGCCTGTCCTTGTTGGGTGGCCTCTCAGGACCTTCAAACCCCCTGTGAACAGCTGGAGACCCTGAGAGGGAACCGACCGCTGGCTCCCTGAAGCACTCGCCCTGACCCCTGGATCTGGGGGTCTCTTGTTCTGATCCGGGGCATGGGGGGACCGGGCTGCTTTAGAGGCCCCAGCCCGCCGGCCTACACCAGGCGTCTGAGGGAGTGGAAACGCAGCCCCTTGAGTATGTTCCGTCGGCTTCAGTGGCACGGCCGTCCTGAGCTCAGAAATGGGACCTTTCCTCTGCTTCCTCCCCGAGGAGTCAGTGGCTTGTCTCAGGCTGGAGGGAAGGCTGCCGCTTTGGAGGCCAAATCCTGGCACCTCGTGGAGAGAGTGTGGGACCGGATGAGGCAGGCTCGCCGAGGGAGCCCTTAAGCAGCCGCTGGAGGCCTCCGGAGTCCCTCCCACTCTCATCTGCTGTTCTCTCCTCCCCTTGTCCAGCCCTGCAGGGCACCCAGGCCCCCCCCCCACACACACTTCCTGTTACAGGGCTGCTCCAGCTGGAGGCTGGGTGGAGGGTGGTGTCGCGGCCCACTGGGGGGTTCCCCCGAGCTGGACTGGGCCGCAGGCTTGTGCTGGTTTCCTCGTTACCCCTCTCTGTGGAATGGGGTCTAGTGTCCACTCGGGCTTCCAGCCGAGAGGGCATCCCACAGCTCAGCAAAGGGGATGCGAGGCTTCCTCCCACTCAGCTGTCAGCCAGGAGAGGAAGGAACAGCTTCCAGATGTTTAGGAGGCATGAGAGAAGATACAGCGGCCTCTGAGGCTGGACAGCTCAAAGGCAGAAAGAGGCTCTTGACCCTTATGTGTGCTTTGGGCTTAATCAAGGTGTTTCTAGCAGCCTGGGGCCAGCTGTGTCCTGGTGACAGCAGTGCCACATCCTTGGAGCCCAGGGAAGATCCTGGCATTGGTCAGGTGGCCTAGGACCTGGTCCTACTATATGCCAAGTGTCCTGGCCTCTTAGAGTAACCAACCCCTGACTTCAGCTGAGCATGTGGTCAGAGTCTTGTGCTATACAAAATGGCACCTAGAATTTGGAGGGGCACAGGAGCAAGTTCTCAGGAAGCTTCCATCAGCCCCCAGATGGCCTGGCGCTGCCCACTGTCTTTCCTGCTTACAGAGGCAGGGATTCCAGGCAGCCACGTAGGTAACTGGGCCCGACTGCTGCAGCTTCGAGGCAGTTGTCTGTATGCCCAGCTGTCCTCATTTTCTACGTCGGCTCTCGTATGCCTTCTCTTCCTTTCCTAAGGGGGCCCCGGGCTCCCCTCTCTGGGAAGCCCTGGGGGAATCTTCCCCTCTCTTACTTGGAGTCTTGTGATGCCCTGTCCCCACCCTGCTAGGCCGCCATGGGTCAGGTTGGGGCAGACCTGCTGTCTGTAACTGGGGCAGGCGGCCTCCCTACAATCTTAGCTTGGCACCCAGCACAGCTCGCCGTCCAGACGACTGCCCATGGGGAAGGAGGTGCGTGTCTTTTCCTGACCCATCTCTGGGAATCCTGCTTTGAGGCTGCTGCTTGCTCTGTGGGGCCTTCTGGCAAGTGCCAGGGTTTACGTACCTGCCAGGCCCCCACCAGAGGGCTCAGCTGGTAGGTTACACATCTCTAGACTTAGGAGGCTTGTAATGGAGGGAACAAGAGGGACGGAAGGGTTGAAACAGGAGGAGGCGACAGCTGGGTCTCGTCCGTGGCTTCCCTGGAGAATCATACAAGGACAGGAGCAGTGTCTGGGAGTCCTACCCCGTGGAGACCACACCAACTTTGGTTTCTAATGTCTTTTTACGTCCCATCTTAACTGATCCTCACGACCACCCTGTGACTTAATCATCTCTATCCTATAGCTGGATGAGGACACTGAGACTCAAAGAAGCCAAGCAAAAACTCATGAGGCTCATTCTCCTAATGTTAGGAATTCTGCACTCTCCCAGTAAAGGGGGAGGGGCAGGTTGTTGGCACCAGTGTCCCCAGCAGCCAAGACTCCACTGGCACAATTTGGCCCATTCGAATCGGGCTGAGGAGAATAAAACACCTTTGTAACCATTGTCTCCTTTGAACCTCGACCCTGCAGAGGAGGCAGGTCAGGTGGCGCTCTCCCATTTTCAGGATGAAGAAACTTGCCTAGAGGTGAGTAACTGGCCCGACATCCGCCAGTCAGTGACACAACCAGGATTCCAACAAGGACACTGCAGGCCGTGTTTACTGGGCTCCCTCCTCAGCGAAGGGACTGCACAGCCTCCTCCTGACGCTGGCTTCTCTTGCAGGTGCGCTGGTACCCTTCCTCTGATACCACCCAGCAAGGATGGAAATATCGTCAGTTCTGTTAGTTCTTCAGTAAGTGCTGGCCCAGAGGTCCAGGATGAGAAGTGTCTCAGACCCTGGCTTCCTGCAGGGCCGCGGCTCCTCCCTCTGCCTCAGTCCGCAGGCTCGCTGGTGCTAGGCCTCCACCTGAGCTTGTGCACTGGGCCGCTCTGGCTGTTTCTCCCCTTCTCCTCCCACCCTGTCACCCCTGCCATCCGTCTGCAGCCTCCTCAGAAGGGGAAGGCCTGGGTTCAGCTCCAGTGCCACACCTCTGCTCATGTCCCCGTCTCTCCCCTCCCTCCAGGTCTTGTCACCGCAGCTTGAAGCCCCTGCCCTGCCGGGGAGGAAGCCGCCCTGAGCTTCCACTGCCCCGAGACAGCCCGTGGAGAGCCACTGCTTCCCTCCAAAGACTGTGAATTTTAAGCCTGACTCAGTGGACTGCTTCCCGTTTTCCTTTCTCTCCCCTTCCTCATCCCTGTCCTGCCCCAAAGCCGCTCTCCAAGGCCTCACAGGAGGATTCCGGGGCCTTCTTGCTGGGACACCCAGACCTGGCTCGGAGGCCTCACTGGGACTGAGCAAGGCCTGACCTCTAGTCCAAACTTGGTTCTGTAGCTCCACCTCAGAGAAACGAGGCCTTTCATTTTGCATGTTTTCTGGCATGAATTGAGACACTTAAACTGTGTATATGTGAGTGTACAGTTTGTTCTCACATCATGTCACCATAGCAACAGGTCCTGGCCACTAATGGCTCATCATTCCTGGTCCCTGTCTCCACGCCCCTCCCCTGCACCCGCCCTGCAGCCAGTCCATCCGGCACCCCCCACCACCCCCACCCACTTCCAGGCTGAATAGCAATGACCACGAACCAAGATAGAGTGTTTGCTTTTTCGTTTCCAATCAGGGTCCTCCGCTTCCTCCTCCTCAGATGGGCCAACAACTATTAAGAAAATCCTTTCCCATTCTGCTCACCTCTCCACAGCACACCCCACCCCTGCCATTGCTCCTCATTCTTTCCAAACTTCGAAACCAACCAAAAAGTGAAAGTATTTTTGTACCCTGTGTAACAAAATATTTATGCATCATAAAGGATTTTTCGTGTGTGTGCAATTAATTATTAAAGAGACCTTGTTCGCCCTGTCAGATAAGTTTAATGTTTAGTTTGAGGCATGAAGAAGAAAAGGATTTCCATTCTCCAGCAGTGAGCCTTTGTGTCAGGCGTTAGTATAAGAAAAATGAAGGAAAAATTGTGCAATTTTTTGTTTCGTGAGCACGTCAGTGCGTTGCCTTCCGCCACAGCTGCGGCTCTCCTGCCGCGTTCAGACTTGGGAGACGAGGTGGCTGTTGTAATTGCTGATCCTGTGAGAATGTGAAACTGGATAATATATGAAATGCAAAATAAAAAATGATCCAAAGTCACTGCTCTCTGACCTCTGCTTCCACCGGATGTAGACAGCCGTCGGGAGGGCACGACCAAGGACAGATGTGGGGAGTTAGGAGGGGAAGGAAGTGAGGTGGGCCCGGGCCTGAGAGCTCAGGCAGCCTCTCCCCCTTCCCTCTTTTGTGTCACTAAAGTCTGGAGGGGAAGTGACTTGCCAAGGGCCATCCAGTAGAGGCTGTATCTGTCAGCCTACCCTGCTTAATTCATTCACCTCTTCATTTTCCAAGTTCTGAGAATAGGGACGGAGAGCCCCTACGCCCAGAGTAAGCACGCTAATGGGACCTTCATTTTCTCCGGGTGCTGTTAGGTAGTTGGCCTGACCCTTAAGGCCTGTGGCCTTTCAGGCCCTCTGGTAGAGAAGGACTGTGGCATGGGAGGTTGGGCTCCTCTGTGTGGTGTCCTTGGTGTATGTCTTGTGAGGCTGTGCTGGAGGGAGGGAGAGGACCCAGGAGTCTGAGGGTTAAGCTCACCCACCCTGGAGGTTCCAGCTGCAGCTCAGATTCCTGAGAGGTGGTTTGGCTGGGAGCCGGAGCAAAGGGGTACAGAGGTCGGGAGCAGTGTGGTGCCAGACCCTGGCCTCCCTAGACCCAGTCGGGACGCAGCAGTCGGCCTTAATTCTTCCCTTTTGTGATTTGGGGCCTCGGTTTCCTCGTCTGTGAAGTGGCGGTTTGAAATCCTTTCCAGCTCCTGGAGAGTGGGAGCACTGACCCAATGGCATTGCTGTTTGTCCTTCCATCTGTGCCCCACCCCCACCTCACCGTGCCCTTCACAGCTTGACTGCTGTGCCCAGAAAGGGAGGGCAGGAGAAGCCCCAGAGACTCCCTCCCACTGGGGCTGGCCATGGTCACTTCCTCACCTGCACTTTGGTGACCCTGGTGTTCTCCGCTCCCTGCCTCACCCCTTCTGAATCCCAGTCCTGCACTGGGCCACTTAGGTCTATGGTGTTGTGCTGATGAATGTGTAGCTGTTAAAGGCTCAGGGATGACAGGTGCAGCCCCAGCTGGTACCTGCCTGTGAAGTGAGGACACAGCACCTCCAGGTGCTGTGAGGGAGGAGGAGTCTGGCCAGGTACAGGCCCTGTAGGTAACTCTGGGTGGCAGGCGGGTGGGTTACCTGAACCCCAGAAGGAGGCTCTAGGAGGAGGGGAGTTGATGGCTGTGGCCAGCAAGAGGAGGGGGGTTGATGCTTCCCTGCCTCGTACCCCTCACCTCACTGAAGTATTTCGACCGGCGAGGCACTTGCCAAGCAAACAAGGCCTTCCCAGCCTGCAGGCCCTCCTAGTGCGGGTGGGAAGCTGCTCTGAGCCCCCCAGCCCCCACCCAGGGCCAAGCCGATGCCTGACCTACTTCAGCTGTGTCAGGAACCACTGGGTCTTCCTGAGGTGGTGAATTATTTAGTTGGGGCGCCTGGGCCTGTCTGAGAGGGGCTAAGAAAGCTGCTCCATAATTTAAAGGCCCCTGCTCCTCTGGGTTCCCTGGGGGACCTCCTTCACGCTTTACCGAGCAGGGCCCAGGCCTGGGTCTGAGAGGAGGAGAGGAGACCGGAAGGGGAAGGAGGCCCTGAGGCCATCCCAGAGGGGGTGTTCCAGCGGGACTGGGGCCTTTTCTCGGGGCGAGGCCTCCACAGAAAGGCCTTAGTGGACAGTTGTGTTTGGACTGAACTTGTGGAATTGACAAGCCTCAAATAGTTAAAGGGCTTCCTGGCTAGAACGCAGGAAGGCTGGGGTCAGAAGCAACCAGGTCCTGACTCCTCATCCTGTGCTCTTTCCAGCAAGGTCTTTAATCCTGATCTGATTACAGGTGAAAGGCTTCTTTCCTTTCTGAAGGGAGTTTAGGCATCTGGGAATAACCAGGGTTCTTTTGTTCAGGGGTCCCTTCCCAGCAGCACTGAAATCTCCCCACGGCAGAGGAGGCCATCTTCACAAGTGCTCACACCCCACCCGCCTTCACACACGGATGAGGCTGGTGCTACGTGGATGCTTGTGGAGGCATCAGGCAGCCCGGGCTGCCCCCTGTGCCCTGGCCTGAATCCGGCTCTGTGTTTCCTGCGACAAAGATGATGCTCGTCCCCCCGACTGGGCCAATCTTGGCACTGCTGCCCGGCCAGGATTTTTAGGGATGTGACTTTTTATCTTGGAGCCTTCACAGGAGAGCAGGTTCCACACCTTTGGAACTTCCAGGCTGTGTGGCCTGATGAGCTTCCTGGGAACCAGTGAGGGTAAAGGCTCAGGCTCCATGGGGACCCGGAGGTCTCCAGAGGGACCAGGCTCACTTGTCCCTTGCCCCTTCCACCTGAACTGGCCTGGCCTGTCATGCATGTGCCCCGGCAGAGCTCCATTTCCCGGGGTCTTGAGTAAAGCCTTTTGATCTTGAGGCGCTTTCTGTCAGAATGCAAATATCCCTGAGAAACAGAGCAAAGCCCCTCACAGTAGGATTAGAGAAAGTACCAGAAGGGGACCCTGGAAGGGAAAGGTGAAAGTGGGGGAAGAAAGACTTTCCTGCAGAGTTTCAGGAGAGGGAGCAAAAGCCCCTCCATGTTGCTCAGCCTACCCGGCCTCCGTCCGTCCATGCAAGGCCTCCACCCGGGTGGGCCAGCTCAGGAGAGCAGGCCCTGTCCCTGACGGCTTCCCTCAGGAACAGAGGAGGGGCTTTGGGAGCTGAGGGCCCAGCCCTGTGAGGGGGAGAGGCTCGGCGGATCACTGCCCTGGCGGTATTCCAGGACGCTGGGAAAGGGGCACAACTCCTGAGGCCTGGGCCTCCTTGACCACCACACAGCCCACGCACACCCTCTGGTCACTGTGGATGACATCCACGGGCTCCCTTGCTCTCTGGCTTCTGGTTGGGTTGGGTGAGTGGGAGCGCCTGGAGAACTTTGGAGGGAGGTCAGTGGGTGAGGTCCTGGCCATTATCTTCATGACCTTTGAGCAAAGTCCTTCACCTGGTTTTCTGAAGGGCCCTTGACCATCAGAATCACACTGTGAGCATCGAGAGGATTTAGTCCAGTCCCCTCTCCCATTTTACAGATGAGGAAGTTTAAGCCCAAAAGTGAAGTGGTTTGCTCTAAGGTTATGAAGACTGGCCAAGGTATGCTCCGCACGTGTCTCCTGACTCCCAGTCCAGTGCTCCTTCCACCACCCGTGTGCCATTCTAGAACCACACGCACTAGCACACGGGTGGAGAGGCAGCAGATGCAGGATGGACCTCAGGCTTGGAAGCTTCTCCCTGCAGTTCCAGAAGCCAAGTTGCCTGTCACACCATACTCCAGCCTGATCCCTTCCTGGGCTACAGGGTGCTGCTCCCTGATGAAGGGACCTATCGAGCTTCAGCCCAGCCCTGTGCAGTCTCTCTGGCCTGTTAACCTAGGGGGTAGAGTCGTTGGACCTGCAGGACCCATCCGGCCTTCAGCTAATGCAAGAACCAAGGCAGTGCATCTCCGTTTCTGCCTGTGGTAGAGAAAATGCAATGCAATTTAGTAGGAGGTGCTAAGAGATAAGCAGTGGCTGCATTGTTCCATGAAAGCCCATCTCTTCCCCTCTAAATATGTGTGTATTTCTTTACGAATCTGTGCCCTTCTCTCACAGGGTCATCATAAGGGTTAATGATAACACAGCAACATGCGTAACACCAGGAGGTACTCAGTGAACGTTTGCTGTAGTTACCTTAGAACACGTCTTCATGCTTCTCTCATCCTTAACAAGAAATGAAACTGGCTGATTCTAATTTATGTACTTCTTAGTTATTTTCACAATAGGACCTATAGTCCCCTCATTCTACCTGGGGGAGAGGTGGAGGAAGGAGAGGGCAGGGCCCAGGAATCACAGAGAACGGAGGACATCCGGAACCAGCCTTTGGCAACTTGGCACCTTGGATCTAACTCTAGCCTGTAGATCAAACCATTTAGGATTTCGGAATTCTGACAATAGTAGCAGTAATAATAGAAATACATATACTGCTTTACAGTTTGCAAGACACGTTCTCATACGCCCTTGCTGGTGAGCCTCATAAAGCCCTAAGAGAGAAGCAAGAAAGGCATTATTGTCCACTTTGTACAGCTATGGGAACTAAAGTTTAAAAAGTCCCACAGAAAGCAGAAGGCTCAAGACCCTGGTTTTCTGGTATCCTGTCCACAGTTAGACGGTTCTCTGGAACTCTGGGCCTCAAGGTCCCACAAAGGCCGGGGCTCCTGGGAGACTGGCAGAGCCTCACGGGGACTGGAGAAGCCCCCTGCAGGCAGGAAGAAGAGCCAGCGGCTACCCAAACCTCTCTAGTAACCTGCTTAAGAAATAGACTGAAGAAAAAACAAAGGCTACACGGGAGGGAAAACGTTACCTGGACAAGGGTGAGCAGAGCTCAGGAAACTCTTTTGTTTCCTCATTTGGCCAGAGCAGGATTACACATGTGCCAGTGTCAATTGCCCCATCTCAGTTTGGTTATCTTTTGTTAAGAGTTTGTGAGCAACTGCAGCTTCACGATGCCGTGCTGCCTGAATGAGTAGTTTTATGAACCCAGATGAATTACTTGAGTTTGCTGTTTTCAATAACGTAACGTCATGGGGCCAAGAGAGAAGGAGAGAGTTAAGTCCACAGGCTGTAGCCACGAAGAACCCCTGTCTCTGATCTTCACAGTTGCCCTGGGAATGGCCACCTCCATTTCGTGGACAGGAAGTTCAAGTTTGGAGAGGTGCCAGAGTCCTGTTTGGCCGTGAGGAGCCGAGGCACTGAGTCTGGACTCTCGTCACCCTGGGGGAAGGACATACCCGCCTGCCCATTCATTCTCTCTTCAGTCATTCTTCCTTTCAGCAAACGTTTGTTGAGTATCTGCTCCCTACTGGAGCCTGTGTTTGGTGCCGAGGTGGAGGATAAGGCAGAGTTGCTATTCTCGGGGCACAGCCTGCGTGTCTGGGGGTTTGGGCTGTGAGCTACTTAAGCGGGTAATAACCAGGAAGAGGACGATTTGGAGCTGGTGGTTCCAAGTGGCTCAGTTTCCCCATTTCCCCTGGGTGCCGTCCAGCTGCCCTCCTCCCGAGTCCAGATCTTCCCCGGGGCCGTGTTATTGTGGTTCTGTGCTCTGCTCCTCAGAACAGCTACACGGGTGGCTTAGAGGTGGGCACGGAGCGAGACGCCCCATTTCCCACCCCAAGGCAACTCTTTGGCTTTCAGAACAGAATGACCAGATTCTGGCCCCTGGCGAAGGTGGTCTGTCATTAACAGGTGGTCCCTGCATCCTCCGTTGACCCGTTGTCCTATGTCCACAGCTTCTCAGCTGTGCCTGTTTCTGCAGACCCAGTTCTAACTCCTGGAACCAACAGAGTGTGGGAACCAGCTCAGGGCTCAGGGAAGAGCTGGAGGGAGAAGCCCCATAAAAGGGGAACGAGGAGGGAGCAACAGCCCCCAGAGCAATGATCTCCACTAGGATTTTCCCCAAAGATCATACTCCCAAATATTTATTTGGATATACTTTGCATGGACATGTATATTTAAACCTCTCCTGTCTACAGTTGCCAGATACATCATACCAAATACCACTTTCACAGTTTCCAAGAACTTTCTTTCATGGTTCTTTAGAGCCTATGGGCTGATGGCCAGAGTCAGGCATTCAGGACCTACCCGTTTCCTTCTGGCTCCTTCTTCCCTGTGCGTTCAAGTCAAGACATTTGCTGACCACTGTACAGGCTCTGAGATACTCACAGAGATACTCACTGAGAAGAGGTTTTTCTCTATGAAATTGAGCATTGCCTTCATTCTCAAGGTCACAAGGGGACCTTGGCGTGGCCTCAGCCCAGGTCTCATTTCTGGATGAGTCTCTAGGCGTGCTCTGTGACTCCAGCAAGTCCCTTTCTCTCTCTTTGCCCCCTTCCCTGTCCTGCCTCCCTTGCATCCTCCATTGCCCCCTTGTCCTATGTCCACCTGTGTTTACATCTCAGGTGTCTTGTCTTGGCCGGGTGATGTCCAAGGTAAGGTTTCTGCTCACCTAAGACAGCGCTATGCACATGGGCTCTGATGGGACCTCCCTCTCCCCACCCCCCCCCCCACCCCCGCCCGGGCCGGGTATGTGGAGTGAGGCTGGGGCGCCCTCTCATGGTCAAAAATGCTCACAAGCCTCGCACATTTTTCCTTTTTGATCTTCCAAGAGGAACTCTGCCTGGGGCTACTCCAGGATCCGTTTGTTCCGGACGGTTTGGCACCTCTGGTCTGGCTAATGCTCTCAGAGGCAGTCGGCAGTCTACCACAAACATGATGTATTTATAGCTGGCACTGGGAATATGAAAGTGAATATTAGGCCCCGAGAAATTTGATTCAACCATCTCAGTTCACAGATGGAGAAGCCTTGGCCCTAAGAGGCAAAGAAATGTGCCTGAGTTCATTTGGTTATACAGAATTGACATAAAATTCAGGTATCCTGACTCGTAGTTCATAGAAGATGGAATCAGTTACCTGTATGCCCTTCCATCTCATTGATTAAACGTCTATATGTCCATAGTAATGTGCCAGGAATGGCGCAGAGTTTAATAACCGCAGTTGATATTTTCAGAGCTTACATGTCTAATTCCTCACATCTGGGAGACTTTCTACCCACTGGAGTGGCAGGGGTAGACCTCCCCGGGAGCTCAAACTTGGACAGCCCCCTTTCAGTGCACTATTCCCAGATGTCACTGTATCAGCACTGCCAGGCGTTGATCTCATCTCTGCAAACCTTTCGGTCCCGGCCAAGACTGGAAGTTTCTTTAGGGCATAGGTCATCATCACCCACCAGCAGAGCCTAGGGCACCTGGTGGTACCTAACACACACCTGGTAACTGGCTACTTCACTTTTGAGACACACTGTAGGCAAATCTCTCCTCCTCTCTGGACATGCATCCTCATGGGAATGCAATCCCGACAGAGCTTCCCACCCTGTGAAAGCGGTCAGCGCCATCCGAAGGAGCAATGGGCTGCCTTCATGGGCAATGACTTTCTTGTCCCTGAAGGTCTTTAGGCGTATTCTGGGCAATGCTTAGTGGGAATGTACTGGAGGCAGTCAAGCACTGGATGACTGGTTGGCCCTGTCCTGATATTTTTTGACCTTGCTCTCCATCACGAAATGCCCGTCTTAGCAGTTGCCAACTCCCAGCAGGAGGTGATGGGACTGAGGAGGCAGCCTGGGTGATTGGGCGGCAAGAGAGCTCACCCCACTTCTCCTCAGCCCCAGCCAGCTGCTGCTCAGCAGGATGGGGGCCCCACGTGGCTCGATGTTTTGATTTTTCAAGAGAAACCGGACATTAAGATTTTAATGTGAAAATTCATGATTTGGGATATTGACAAATAACCAATAAAATTTTAAACCGTTGCATGGACTGAACCATGGCCATGTGCTGTCAGTTTGCAACTTAAAAGGCTCCTTCTAGGGGCTGGCCCCGTGGCCGAGTGGTTAAGTTCGCGCGCTCCGCTGCAGGCGGCCCAGTGTTTTGTTGGTTCGAATCCTGGGCGCGGACACGGCACTGCTCACCAAACCACACTGAGGCAGCATCCCACATACCACAACTAGCAGGACCCACAACGAAGAATATACAACTATGTACCAGGGGGCTTTGGGGAGAAAAAGGAAAAAAATAAAATCTTTAAAATAAATAAATAAATAAATAAATAAATAAATAAATAAATAAATAAATAAAAAAGGCTCCTTCTAGTTTTCACTTTGCGCGGTGAGTCTGGGGACAAAAAATGCCCCCTGTGCTCTGTTACCAAAACCATGTGTATGGCCCCCTCCTCTTCCTCCTTTGTTCCCCTCTTTTTCTACAGAAGCAACTTTGGCTGTCTTCCCCTCAACCACATTCTGGAATCTCCCCAAGAGGAACCAGAATTTGGCTTCGTTGTGACACTGTATTAGCAATGCCTCCAGAGGCCACCAGGGGGCAGGGTCGGGGCGCAGAAAAAGATTGGTTTTGGCCTGCGGAGGAGTGCGAATTGCGATCACCCTCTGCCAAGGTTGGGTATCCGTCTTGAATCCGGGTTGAGGGGTTCGGGAAGGCATCTGAGGTCGTTCCCAAGCGTGCAGTGTGGCTCACCATTCCCTGCCTCGCCTCCCACAGCGGGTGTTATCGCCTCACGTCTGGATCACAGGAGCAACTTTCTGCCTGGACTTCCTGCCCTTAGCTTCCCCCCAACCCCCAGCCGCCACACACACGCTGTGTCCCATGCCCCCCAGCCCCCCAGCAGTCACTGAGGCGGGATTGCTCTACCTAAAACTCACAGACCTTTTCAAGAGCCTTCAATGGCTTATGATTATCCAGTTTTTGAAGAGTGCAGTGTCAGGACGCTCGTCCCCTGTGAAGTGTAGGAGAGTGGGATGGGTGGAACTTTTCTATCATCTCAACTGTAATCATAAGGCCAGGCTTCTTATTCCAACTGCAGAGATGAGGAGAATGAAGCGCACAGAGAGAAGTGACCAATTCAGCCATCAAGCAGAACTCTTAAATTGTCTGACTGTTTTTGCTAGATAGTAAGGGAGATATACAAACTCAAAGATATGGTGCCCATCCTCAAAGAGACTACAGCTTGTTAGGAAAACGTGATGCATTGGGCAAGCTGGTGACGCAGTGGTTAAGGGCGCACATTCCACTCGGACAGCCCGGGGTTTGCTAGTTTGGATCATGGGTGTGGACATGGCACGCTTGGCAAGCCATGCTGTGGCAGGCATCCCACATATAAAGTAGAGGAAGATGGGCACAGATGTTAGCTCAGGGCCAGTCTTCCTCAGCAAAAAGAGGAGGATTGGCAGCAGATGTTAGCTCAGGGCTAATCTTCCCCCCCCCCCCCCCAAAAAAGAGAAAAGAAAACATGATGCACATATCTAAAAAAGTAACTAACTCCCCATAGCTTCCAAGTGGATAGTGCCGTCAGTAATGACAGCAGGAACTCAGGGAGAGGTTCCTGGATCTCAAGGGTCAGGGAAGGCTTCACAAAGGCAGCACTGGTCTTCACAGGGTCTGTGTACCCCTAGAGATACAAAAAGGCTTTTCTGAGGGTAGGTGGCAGGGTCATGTTGAAGGGAATCCATTTCCAGAACATCATCTTCCATAAGGACTATTCTATGCCTGATAATGCCTCTTCTCCCCTCATTTTGACAATTTCTTGTCTCTCACTTCACAAAAGACAGGTGTGGGAACCATTGGTGCCACTCACTCATGTTCCCTGTTCTCCTTCCGGGTACTTTCCCACGTTTTAGAAATTAGGTGTGGCCATGTGACTTACTTTGGCCAATGAAATATAAGCTAAAACATGTCTCTTCTGGGTGGTAGCATTTAAGAGCCAGTGTATGAGTCTCCTTCTTACCTTCTCTCTGCAATGGTGACCGATGACATTTCAGATGGGGGAGTCTGGATCCCTGAGTGATGATGGCATGCATGGATCAGAACCCCCAACTGAACTTCGATGGGCCTGTGTTGTGAGTTAGGGGGGCTGGAGGAGAAAAGAACTTTAGTTGGTTTAAGCAACTGAGATTTTGAGGTTGCTTGTTATGAAAGCGTAACTTAGCCTGTACTGCACGAAGGAGCTCGCTGTTGCCCATCCTAAATCTTACTTTGGCATGTTGCCTTGGCGTGCCAAAATCTCTGGGGGTCCAAACAAAGAAACAATTTAACAGAGTGATTTCAATATTAAGAAAGCGAATGACTCAAAGTGAGTGGACAATAAATCCTTTTGTAAAGCAAAGATTGCACAATATTTCGCTTTCAACAATTGAAGGAGGTGAAACAAATTCAGTTGTCACCTGCTCGATGATTTGGTGATACGGAGAGAGTCTGCCAGAACGTCTTCCATTCCCGTGTACTTATTTATATGAACAAGATTTCTCAGCATTAACGTCTGTAAAAAGGAAATGTAGAAATAGAATTGATGCTAACTACTGTCTCATTCTAGCACGTATTCATCCACCTCAATATGAGTTGTATTTCCTATAAAATTTTACTTATGTTTAATAATTATCTATCAACATTTGCAATATATGTATGTTATTTGGACAAACAGTGAACTAACAATAATTGTAATATGTCAATCCAGAAGAAAACTAAACTCTAGAGCCTGGTGGTCACAAAAAATAAGAAAAAAATACAATTTTAATTTATATATATATTTTTTCCTTTTTTTCTCATTAATTTTTATTGTGGTCATAATAGCTTATAACATGTGAGATTTCAGTTGTACACTATTTTTTGTCATACACCATATAAGTGTGCCCCTTCACCCCTTGTGCCCACCCTCCGCCCCTCCTCCCCCAGTAACCGCTAATTTATTCTCTTTGTCTGTAAGTTTGTCTATATTCCACATATAAGTGAAATCATACAGTGTTTGTTTTTCTGTCTGGCTTATTTCACTTAACATGATGCCCTGAAGTTTCATCCATGTTGTTGCGAATGGGACAATTTTGTCTTTTTTATGACTGAATAGTATTCCATTCTATATATATACCACTCTTCTGTATCCAATCATGAGTCGATGTGCACTTGGGTTGCTTCCACGTCTTGGCTGTTGTGAACAGTGCTGCAGTGAACCTAGGGGTGCATAAGTCTCTTTGAATTGTTGATTTCCAGTTCTTTGTGTAAATTCCCAGTAGTGAAATAGCTGGGTCATATCCTATTTCTATTTTTGATTTTTGAGAAATCTCCATACTGTTTTCCATAGTGGCTGCACCAGTTTGCATTCCCACCAGCAGTGGATGAGGGTTCCCTTTTCTCCACATCCTCTCCAACATTTGTTACTTTTTGTCTTGGTGATTATAGCCATTCTAATGGGTGTAAGGTGATATCTTAATGTAGTTTTGATTTGCATTTCCCTGATGATTAATGATGTTGAGCATCTTTTCATGTGCCTATTGGCCATCTGTACATCTTCTTTGGAAAAATGTCTGTTCATATCTTCTGCCCACTTTTTGATTGAGTTGTTTGTTTTTTTGTAGTTCATTTTAAATATTATGGAGATTAACCCCTTATCAGATATATGATTTGCAAATATTTTCTCCCACATATATATATATTTTTTAATGGCAGAGAAGTACGGTTTGTTGATCAATAAAAGATTTTCAAGCACAAACTATATACTACATTAGGATAGCATTATTTGGGGGAAGCGGAATGAAAATACGAGTTCAAGGAGAAGAAACAATGATATCAATTGTCCTCTGTTAAAAAAGAGCTTGCTTACGTATTTTGCAAATGGTTGACAATGGGTGTCAAATTGCTGTGATTCCACTGGATACATTTAATATGTTTTATTTTAAAATGTCAATATTTCCAGTATACCAGATATGGCATCCTATACAACTATTTAATCCTGGTTGGAAAAAATTTTTTTAATTTAAAAATTTCAAGAGAATACATAGTTTTTTAAAAACCAGTTTGGTTGAGGAATACATAATTTAAAATTTTGTTTAGAGTGTGCATGAGCTACTTTACTGAAAGACCACTGCTTTAGGGATGGACTGGATGTGGCTTGGTAGAGGAGGAGGAGAAAGGCATTCTGGGTAGGAAGAAGAGAGAAAAGGTATGGAAGCAGAAACAGGGCACATTCATGGAACTGAGTGGACCAGTTCATGGAGGAGAGTAATCAGAGATGAACTGGAAAGGTCCACTGGGGTCAGACTTACAGTTACTAGGCTAAAGCATTTTTGCTTCTTGTTCATTTTAATTATGCAAGTTATGCATGATCATAATCTCCTTGTTAGAAATTAAAACTTGATGAATAAGCTTGGGACCATCTCCTCCATTTGTGGTCCCTCCCCCGCCTCGCAGAGGTGATCTTGGTTTTCAGTTTGGTGTTAGCGCTGTCTGGGTTTCCATGTAGTTGCGTGCCCCTGCTGCAGGTCTCCTCAGGAGAGGACACCAAGGCTCAGGAGTTTCGGCTTTCTCACGGGGTCATTAACAACTGCTATCTTGGGAGAATATGGCATCAATGTTAGCCATATCTTCTGATTTTTCAGAAGACTAGAAATTGAGATTTTTTTTTAAGATTGGCACCTGGGCTAATAGGTGTTGCCAATCTTTTTTTTTTTTCCCTGCTTTATTTCCCAACCCCCCCGGTACATAGTTGTATATCTTAGTTTCAGGTCCTTCTAGTTGTGGGATGTGGGACGCTGCCTCAACGTGGCATGACAAGTGGTGCCATGTCCGCGCCCAGGATCCGAACTCTGGGCCGCCGCAGTGGAGCACACGAACTTAA
Source organism: Equus quagga (assembly GCF_021613505.1). NCBI lineage: Eukaryota > Metazoa > Chordata > Mammalia > Perissodactyla > Equidae > Equus > Equus quagga. The sequence goes on along the minus strand of NC_060268.1, from coordinate 58,477,776 downwards.
CCACTCGGCCACGGAGCCGGCCCCAAAACTGAGATTTTTAAGCCTCTCAATATTGGCTCAAAACTTTCCTAAGCACCTGCTAATCAAACAAGGCATGGGTAGGCAGGATGCAATTGGCCTGTGGGCTGCCAGTTTGTGATCTCTGTTCTAAGGCTGCTTGCCTTAAGGCAGAGCACTGGACTGTCATATAATCTCTTGGCATGCTACCTGGCGCTAAGATCTATGTGGTTAGGAAGGCTTCTGGGCTTCTTAGGGAGATGCTTTGGGAATGGTTGTCTTCCTTCCCCATGTCCAGTTCCCACCCACTTTCCAACATCCAGCTAGTAACAGAGCTCTGACAGGAAGCTGGGAGCTGAGCAGAAGGTTCCAGAAGCATCCTCATAAATCCAGGAAGTCAGCCAATCTAGATTCACTAGAAGCCAAGACTCCTCCAGGGAGTTGGACCTAATGCCTCCAGAGTCTTTCTCTCAGGCATTGGGGCGGGTTCTTGTGCCTTTCCCAGGACACAGCCCAGTGGGAACACAGACTGGTGACTATTTTTCAAAGGTCTTTATCCTGTGACTAAAGCCAAGCAAGGCAGTCAGACACAAATGAAAACACACACACACACACACACTGTCCCTAGCACTTCCAAGACCTTTTCCCACGCAGTCCTAGGGTGGCCGGAAGGGCAGCTGGTCATGGGAATGGACCTGAGGCCCCCTCCCCCAATGGAAGCTCCACCCTGCTCCCTTTACCCCTGGCCATGCAACCTGGCCCCCTCCACCCCGCTTACTACTTCCAGGGGAGGAAATAGCTGAACAATGCGGCAGATCAGAGAGTGGGCACTGAGCCCAGGGCCCCGGACTGGCCCTTGACAGGCCGTGGGCTCCAACCCCTGACTGCCCTCCCCCCACCGCACACCCCTCCCTCTCTGTTGGTTTCCCCAAGGGTTGGCCTTCCTCAGACCCTTTTCCCTAACTTCTTACCATCCCTATGAAACTTCAGATGGCTGACAACTCTTTTGACGTTTGTCCCTTCCCCACTGTGTGGCAGCCAGCAGGGTCCACACGTCCCCTTGAGTAAAATTCCCAGTACAAGGGGCTGAAGCCAAGCTTTGACAGAGATTTTGGCCAGTGGGGGTGAGTGGGAAGAAAGGATCATTTTTTTCTAGTTTTTCTCCAGAGGTGAAAGCAAGTCCTGAGAATGGAGACAGTGTTGGAACAACAGCACCAGAGCCCTGAAGTCTCATTCTCCCTCCTAGACAGAGTTGTCTCGGCCTGGGCAGGAGGGGATGCAAGTGCTCTCAGGCCTGTGGGGATATTCCCAGAGGAACAGAAAGGAATTGCTGGTCATTTCCAATTTCTTGGGATTGAGAAGTTGGTAGGAATCACTACTTTCATTTTTCCTGTTGGTCTAAAATAATGTTCTGCCTGGGCCTGGGACCCCACGCCCCAGGCGGTACTGCCCCTTGCTTGCTCTCCGTTCTAGTGCTTTCAACCGCCTCGCCTTGTGCCAGGCATTTCCTGCCCTGGGAGCCAAGGGGCAGAGTTCCTCATAAATCTTTGCCACCTCTGAAAGCCAGTCTCCTCTCTCCTCCCTGGATCCTGACTCAGGGAGTAGGTGGTGGAATGGAAGTTAGGCCTTGAGAACAAGCTCACTGGATAGGTGACAACAGGCCGCTCCTCATACCCTTCTGCCACACTCAACGTGTTTCCAGGACGTGGGTGAGATGAGTCCTGAATCCCAATCTCTTTCCCCTGATGTTTAGTTTCACCCCTTAAGTGATTTCTGCCCCTGTGTAGCTCGACCATGGTCACTTGGAAACCTAAAAAGTCTTGAGAGTGGGAAAGAGCCCTCAAGAGCCCATTCCCAACCTCAAATTTTACAGGAGAAACTGAGGCACAAAGAGCATACATGCCTTGCCCAAGATCAACAATCAGTAAAAGGGAGAGAATTGGGCCTCTCAGGTTTTCTTTTTTTTTTCCCCAAAGCCCCCCAGTACATAGTTGTATATTCTAGTTGTGGCATGTGGGACTCCACCTCAGCATGGCCTGATGAGCAGTGCTAGGTCCACGCCCAGGATCCAAGCCGGCGAAACCCTGGGCCACCGAAGTGGAGCGCACGAACTCAACCACTCAGCCATGGGACCGGCCCCCCTCAGGTTTTCTGACTCTTATGCTCTCTTTCTTTCTGTAACTTAGAATCAAAGGCACCTTTGGCATAATAGTAGGAGGGAACAGAAGAAAAAATGCCAGTCTCTCGGTATCCTGATCTTCTTGCTTGGGCCTTTCAGAACCTTTATTTTTATCTCCTTTCAGTGCCTTGGGCTCTATTTCTACCTTGAAAAAGTGGTATTTGAATTGTCTTTGTTTTTAGCAAAGAAGCTGATGCTAATTCTTCTCCTCTCCTGCACTCACAGGTTGAGCACCCCACTTTGGCACTAATGATGGCATCTGCCTTCGCTTTCCAGTTGTTTCATACATGGAAGTCATGTCTCTCCAACTATACTGGAAGCTGTTGTGCCTCACAAGATGTTCACTGAATTTTACCACCCTAAAAACATATTCATTGAGCACCTCCTATGGTCCAGGCTCTTTGCTTCTCACCCTCATGGAGCTTTCAGACTAAAGGGCACAAAACACCATGAACAAGGAAACAACTGAATAAATGGTTACAGATATGCTTGTTGCTGTGAAGGAAATGCCAAGGGTATAGTGATGCTCCCAAGGGCCGAGGAGGTGGTGTTGCAGGTGAGAGCTAAGGATGCAGAGCCAGCCTCGTGAAGATCTCAGGGGAGCAGGGTCCTGGCCAAGGGAATAGTAGGAATCAATGCCCTGAGGCACAAAGCAGCTCATCTGTTTGAGACCCTGAAAAGGAGCCAGAGTTGCTCTAGGAGAAGGGCCCAGGATGCACTGGAGGGTAGAAGGGCTCAGCTCCTGCAGGGTCTCATGTGCAGGAGAGGCGAGGAATTTGGATTTTATTACAAGTGAGATAGGAAGCTGCTGGAGAGTTTAAAGTACAGTAATGGCATGATCTATATTTTCACTCATTTATTCATTTATATAAATCGATTTATGCTTGTTTATTTTTTCCCAGGCAGGAACAGGCTGCTTTCTGGCACATGGTACCCTGTGTTTGGGCTCAATGTGATTTTTTTTCTAGTTTTATTGAGATATAATTGACGTATAGCCCTGTATGGGTTTAGGTGCATGGTATAATGATTTGACTTACATATATCATGAAATGATTACCATAGTAAGTTTAGTTAACATCCATCATCTTGTATAGATACTAAAAAACCTGCACACAACAACAACAAAACAACAATATATATATATTTTTTCCTGGTGATGAGAACTCTTAGGATTTACTCTCAACAACTTTCATATATATTAGATAGTAGTGTTATCATGTTGTACTTTACATCCCTAGTACTTATTTCTTATAACTTGAAATTTGTGCCTTTTGACCAGTTTCATTTAATTTGCCTTCCCTCATCCCCCTATATTTTAAAATACTTAAAATATTAATTTTAAGGCTGTTAAAGGCTGTTAAGGGCCGAGGAGGTGTTAAAGGCCCTGGCTGTTTTGACGGAAACGGATTGGAAGATGTCAAGAAAAGAGACAATTAGGGGTTGGCCCTGTTGCCTAGTGGTTAAGGTCTGTGTGCTCTGCTTCAGCAGCTCAGGATTGGTTCCCAGGCACAGGCCTACACCACCCATCAGCGGCCATGCTATTGCGGTGACCCACATACAAAATAGAGGAAGACTGTCACAGATGTTAGCTCAGGGTGGATCTTCCTCAAGCAAAAAGGGGAAGATTGGCAACAGATGTTAGCTCAGGGCCAATCTTCCTCACCAAAAAAAAAAAGAGAGAGAGAGAGAGAGATAATTAGGAGGATGATTTGAAAGCTGCAGTAATCTGAGCAAAAGATGGTGGTGGATTGGATCAGGGTGGAAGAGATGGAGAATAAATATACCCCTTTTGGAGACAGAAATGACAGGACTTGTTATAATGAATTGGATGTCGAGGGGGATGGAGAGAGGGAAAGAGGAATTGTAACAACCCCTGGGTGCCTGCATGAGCAACCAGATGGTGGTGGGGCCATTTGTGGAGATGGGGAAGATAGGGAAGCCATGGGAAGGCCCAGGTGTGAGGGGGCAGATGGAATCGAGGGCTTGGGCATGTGAGGTTAGAGCCATTTAATAGAGATGTCAGGCTGGCCTTGTCATAGGTTATGTCAAATGGCCTATATGTCTATATCTTAAAGGAGGAGTCTGGGCGGAGACGTGGATTTGGAAACCATCAGACTACAATCCAGATGATATTTAAATTCATGGGAATGAATGAGATCATCTAGGGATATGGGGAAGAGGCTCCAGACTGGATCCTAGGGAAATTCGACATTTGGAGGGCAGGTAGAGTTAGTGAAACTGGAAAAGGACGTTGAGAAGAAGCAGCCAGAGAGCCACTCAGGAGAGGACAGTGTCATGGAAAAGAAGAAAAGAGAGTGTCCCAAGAGGGAAGGAATCGTCAACTCTTAAGCGTTCCTGAAGTCAAGTACTAGGACAGAAAGCTGACTCTGGATTTGGCCACTTAGAGACCAGTGGTGGCCTAGACAAGAGTGGCCCCGGTGGGGTGGTGGGGTGGACGTCAGATTGGTGTGGAGTGAGATTTGTTGTTGCTGCTATTATTATTATTCATTTTGTCTTTAAATTTTTCTTATGGGAAATGTCAAACATTCAAGTTAAAAGCATGATTCAACAGTCATCAGCTCACGGCTCCTGGTTTCCTCCATACCTGCTCCCCACTCTGATTCTTTTGAAGCTAATCTCAGGCATATCATTTCATCCATAAATATTTCGGTGTGTATCACTAAATGATAGGGATTCCTTTTTAAACAATACCATTAGGATACCTAAAAAAACGAATAATTATTTATTTTTTTAAATTAGATATAACTGACATATGATATTGTGTTAGTTTTAGTATACAACATAATGATTTATGTATATACTGGGAAACGATGATCAGAATAAGTTTGGTGAACATCCATCACCACACATAGTTACAATTTTTTTCTTGTGAAGAGAACTTTTAAAATCTACTGTCTTAGCAACTCTCAAATCTACAATACAGCATTGTTAACTATAGTCGCCATGTTGTGCATTACATCCCCAGGACTCATTTGTCTTATACCTGGAAGTTGGTATCTTTTGGCCTCCTTCACCCATTTTGCACCCCCCCATAGAAATTACTTCTTAATATCATCAAATAGGTGTTCAAATTTCCCTAATTTTCAAATTTCCTATCTCAAGAAAAAAAGCATTGTATATATTTGTTTTACATATATTTATATACTTTACAGTTGGTAAAGATATATATATATTACAGTTGATTTCTTTGAATCACTATCCAAAAAATGCTACTGGTTACATTTGGTGGATATGTCTCTTAAATCTATTTTAATCTACAGATTTCCCCTCCCTTCTTTTTTGGTGAAGAAACAAAGATTTTTGTCCTTTAGAAATTTTGCTACATTCGGGTTTTGCTGATTGCATTCTTGTGGTGCCATCTAACAAGTTCCTCTGTCTCCTTTTACTTTCTGTAAACTGTAGGTAGATATAAAGGCTGCTCTGACTCAGGTTCAAGTTTTTGTCAAGAATACTTCACAGGTGATGGTGTGTCCTTTCATCCGGGGGCGCACGACCTTCATGGGTCTCTCTCCTTTGTAACATTAACGGCTACTAGTGATCGTGATCTCCTTAAGGGTTTGCAAAATGGTGATGTTGAATGAAATCCTACAGACACTGAGTCCCTAAACAGGGTCCCCTGACATCCCTCCAGCCTCCATCTCACCTCTTGTCCTATATTCTCCTCCTACTTAGCTGTTTTGGTTCCCTTGAATTTGTCGCTCTCCTACTTGCAAGAGGAGTTCCTAAGGACTAGAATACTCTTCTGCCCTGTAACCTAACCATAACTTTTTTGTTGTTGTTAAATACATTTTCATTATATTTACATATGTGGTTTTACCTAAGTGAAAACATCACATTATATATATTATTTTTAATTGAAAAATTTTTGAGATAATTGTAGAGTCAGTTGCAGTCATAAGAAATAATACAAGAGAGATCCCTTATAAGCTTTGTCCAGTTCCTCCTGAACGTTCTGCAAAACTAACTATAGTATAATATCACAACCAGGACATTGATATTGATGCCATCCACCTATCTTATTCAGGGTATCCCAGTTTTTCTTGTACTCATTGTGTGTGGGCCTGTGTTTAGTTCTATACAATTTTAGCACGTGTAGGTTCTTGTTTCCACCACCACTGTCAGGATGCTGAACAGTTCCATCATCACAGGGGTCCCCCAGTGTTGCCTTTTACAACCACACCCACCTCCTTCCCACCTTCCCCCACCCCATCCCAAACCGCCAGCAACCACTACTCTGTCCTCTGTTTTTAAAATGTTGTTATTTCAAAAATGTTATATCAATAGAATCATATAGTATGTAAACTTTTTTTCACTCAGCATATTTCCCAGGAGATTCATCCAAGTTGTTGCATGTATCAATCAATAGTTTAGTCCTTTTTATTGCTGAGTTGTATTCCATGGTATGGATGTACTACAGTTTGTTTAACTATCCACCTGCCTAAGGACATCTGGGCTGATTCCTATTTCTGGCTATTATCAATAAAGCTGTTATGGATATACATGTACAAGGTTTTTTTTTAAGATTTTATTTTTCCTTTTTCTCCCCAAAGCCCCCTGGTACATAGTTGTGTATTTTTAGTTGTGGGTCCTTCTAGTTGTGGCGTGTGGGACGCTGCCTCAGCGTGGCTCAATGAACAGTGCCATGTCCGCGCCCAGGATCTGAACGGGCAAAACCCTGGGCCACCGAAGCAGAGTGTGCGAACCTAACCACTCGGCATGGGGCTGGCCCCATATGTGCAAGTTTTTATGTGAACATAAGTTTTCATTTCTCTGGGATAAATGCCCAAGAGTGCAATTCCTGGGTCATCTGCTAGTGGCGTGGTTAGTTTTCTAAGAAATTGCCCAGCTCTTTTCCAGAATGGCTGTGTTATTATTTTTTAAGGATTGGCGAGGAGGATTGTGTGCCGCAGGGAAAGATTAGATTGTGGGAGCCAGGTTCTGAAAAGGTGAGGGGATGGGCCCCATAGCTCCTGTGGAGGGGTTAGCTGGTCTTTCCTAAGGGAGGTGGGCACTTCTTGGAGCACCAGGAGTGGGGAGGTACAGGTGGGTGGAGAGGCAGATAGGTTTGCAGGTTGTGTTAGTTCCCCCTTGTTTCCATTTCCTCAGTAACATAAGAGGCCAGAGCAATATGTACATACATCAAATCATCATGTTGTACACCTAAAGCTAATACAATGTTATATGTCAATTATATTTCAATAAAACTGGAAAAAAAGAACTTCAGAGGCTAGGTCATCAGCTAAGTTGGGAGGAGTAGAGGTTTTGTAGAGAGAATAGGGATAGAAGTCATCTTAGAAAGTGGGAAAGCAATCTTATCAGAGACATGTAATAAGAATTCCCATGGGGCTGGCCCTGTGGCCGAGTGGTTAAGTTCGCGCGCTCTGCTTCGGCGGCTCAGGGTTTCGCCAGTTCGAATCCTGGGCATGGACATGGCACAGCTCATCAAGCCACGCTGAGGCAGCGTCCCACATGCCACAACTAGAAGGACCCACAACTAAAAATATACAACTATGTCCCGGGGTGTGTTGGGGAGAAAAAGGAAAAATAAAGTCTTAAAAAAAATAACAAACAAGAATTCCCAGGCAGTGTGGAGAGACTGCCTGAGGTGAGGTTCATGAACACAAGTGCGAATAACCTGCCTGGCAGTGTGAGTTTGCTCTAGCAAAAGCACTCAGACGGCATGTGGTGGATTTGTCCAGAGGAGGGGTTTTGCCAGGCAAGCACCAAGTGAGAAGATGGGCCAAGAGAGTGGTTATAGTGATGGATGATGGAAATGATGCTAAAAAAGAAGGAACATGGAAACTGGAGCTAATGCATAGTGAAAAATTAGTGAGGTCAAGGGATCGGAGCTCATGATGAAGGTCAAAGAATTGTTGAGGGAGGCTCAATGAAGGAAAGATTGTGGTCGGAGAGTCTACATATTGGAAGTGGTATGGTTTTTGGTGAAAACCAAGTTGAAGGTGTGACTACAGATCAGGCAGCTGCTGTGGAGTGTGGCAAGTATCACTGGAGATAAGGAGGTCAAGGAAGTGAAAGGAAGATGTTGGAGAGGGCATCACTTGGATGTTGAACACAACAAATATAACAAAATTTTGGGTGGGGAGAAAGGCAGTGAGCCAAGAGCTAAATGATGTGCAGCAACCAGGAGGGTGATTGATGACATCAACCAAGATGGTTTGTCTAGATGACGAAGCTTCAAAGGAACAAGGAGGGAGGGGAAGCACTGGTTTAGAAATGGAATTGAGGGTGGGAGAGAAATCTTGTTACTCGCTTCCTGACCCCGAGGTACACAAGAGTAAGAGGAAAATAGAATTCATCTAAGAGGGCTGCTAAAGAAGTAGTGTCCTTAGGGGATGGCCAGGTTTCAGGTAAGGCAAAGAGGTGAAGACAGCATCCTGAGAAGAGGCTGAGGAAACGCAGGAATTTGCTGGTCACAGGTTGCAGAAGGCACAGGAGTAGGGCACAGCTGAGGGGAGTGAGCTGGGAGCCATTTGGGCGTATTGCCAGTGTGAGGACAAGGATGGAGGTGATACTGGATGAGAGGGAGCACAAACCTGTGGTGATGACTGAGGTAAATAGGGATAGGGGAATGATGGGATGCAGCATTGTCCAGAACTTTGTGTTGATGGAAAATCTGTACTATGCAATACTGTAACCACTAGTCACGTGTGGCTATTAAGCTCATGAAATGTGGCTAATGGGACTGAGGAACTGAATTTTTAACTTTATTTCATTCTAATTAATTTACATCTAAAGCCACATTTGGCTGGTGGCTATTATATTGGACAGCACAGGCTAGAGGAAGGCAGCTCCCCATTTTTGTGACTTTTACACTTGCTGGCCAGGAGGCCATCAGGGTGGTCACTCCTTGAAATAGCAAGCAGTGGGAGAGCCCTTCTCACTCTTCCATCATGTGAATCCAGACAACTCTGGGTCCAAATTCCAACTCTACCACTGACTAGCTTTGAATTAGAGCAAATGAATTAACTTGCCTGGTGTATATAGGCCCTCCCTAAATATTAGTTGGCAAAAACCTCCCTGAGGTTTAATTCTTTTCATCTGTAAAATGCGAGAGGGGGGCTGTTGTAAAAATTAGTGCTTTAGCATGATGCTCATTAAATGGTCGCCATTATTGACATAGTGAGTTCTCAATATTTGTTGATTGATTGGTCAAAAACCGTCCTTCAGGCCAAAAGGTTACTTGTCCAGGGATGCACTGGCAGAAATGAGCCATCCCAGCTCCCTTTGAGAGCCAGGAGAATTGCCCAAGTCTCTGGACTATGAGATGGGGTGGATCAGGACTGGGTTTGATTGTTCAATTCTGCTATGTACTAATGTAAGAATATACCTGGTGTGAACTTGGAAGAGCAGGTACATATAGCCTAGGGGACTGATGGGAAATTTAAGGTGAGCCAAAGTATAGGACCAGCCTTGCTTAAATATCTAGTGATAATCTGGGCAGTTCCGGTATCATTTACCACTTCAATTTTTGCTGAAAAAGCCTTAGTTTGGCCACTCCAAGCTTTTTTCCATCCCTGCATCCCCGTCATCTAAAAACCAAAAGCATGTTGTTTTTGAAATAGAGTAATGGTGTCCCAAGATGGTTCTATTGAGGGACATTTGTGATTTGGGGCTATTATGAATTGGGGGTTATAGGGACCTCTGATCTGTGAAGCTGTCCCAAATTCCCTAGTTACTTTCTCTGTGGTTTCCTTCAGATCGAGCACTTACCTACCTCATATTGTGATGGCCTCTCTGTGTCTCTCCCTCTGACCAGATTGTGACACCCAAGGCAGGAACTTTGCATAGTTGATTACTGAGTATTCCTGGACTCTAGCACATGCCTGGAGCACATGGTAAGAAGCTGCTCAATAATTGTTTGTTGAATAAATGAATGAATGAGATTTGAGGTGACAGCACTCCCCTGTGATCTGAGATAATGTGACCTCTCTGGTTTGCAGTCTGGATTGACTATGAACAGAGAGTTGGGAGCTTTGATGATTGTGTGGAAGTGCCTGTGATGGTGGCCTGCAATGACTGTGATCTGAGGGGTCTGTGCACCAGTGATTATGACTTGTTGTCATTGATCTGTGATAATGACCAGCAGGGTTAGTGAACAGAAGTGACTTCGTGATTGTGATCTAAAGTGACTGTGAACAAGTTGGTGATGGTACTCTCCATCACTGCTGTCAGGTGACTGTGATCCTGACCCACAGAGATTTGGCTTCAGATGACTACCAGCCAGGGTCAGATGGTGACCATTGACCTGAGCTATGTTTTCAGGGAGCAGAGTGTTGATCTCAGCTGACAGCTGAGGTTATTGATCTGCATTATGAGCTGAGGCAGCTGAGCTCTGTAGGCGTGGGCTCAGTCTGGGAATGGAGCTAATATGTATGTAGTCAGTCCTCCTAGATTTCTGATTTTGTTTTGTTTAATAAAATATCCTCCCAGGGCCTACAAACGACACTTCCCTGCTCGGCCCCTCGCAAACGAGGAGTAGAGACGAGGACTAGGTTGGGTCAATGCTCAGAAAACACTAAAAAGCATCTTCCGGGCCTTGAAGCTACGACCACGACCACATTCACCCTTCACAACTCCACAACGGTACCCCCAACCTACTCTCCCGACCTTGGCTACCGGCCCCAAGTGCGCCTGCGCGGAGGCGGGGAGGTGCTTTGCCCTTTGTTGTGGGCCCCAGTTTCCCAGGACACCGCGCGGCGCTGGGGTGGGGCTATGCAGATGAGGCACTCGGGGGGCGGGGCGGTTGCGGCGGCGTCGGCGGCGGCCGGGGAGGGTCAGTTGGAGGCAGGCGCTCGCTGAGGCAGGAGGAGGGCTCTGGGCCCGCGGCCTGACAGGGACTTAGCCCGCAGAGATCGGCCCCGCGCGCGCGCGACCCCACACCCACCCACTCATCCACCTACCCACTCCCTGCGCCGCCTCCTCCCACCCTGAGCAGAGCCGCCGAGGATGATAAACACCCAGGACAGGTAACAGCCCGGCCCAGGCTCCCCGCCCCCACCCGCCCCTCATCTGCTCCAGAGGGCCTCCTCCCCCACAATCCAACGGGTCCCCGCCCCCCCAACGGGGCCCCATCTGCCCCCCCACTGGGTCCCTTCTCCACTTCTGCCACCTCAGTCGGATCCCCAGCCCCGCAATGAGGCCTCCTTCCGTCCTTTAGCCCCCTCCCTCTAGCCCGGCCCATCCCCCTCATCCGGGCCTCCTTCTCCGGTAAAGCCCGCACAAACCCGGACCCAACCTTACAATCAAGTCCCCATTTCCATTCGGCCCCGCCGAACGGTGCCCCATTCCCCAAACTGGGCTTTCTTCCTCATCCAGACTCTCCAGATTGTTTCCCATCTTCCCCAAATCTTTCTTCCTCTCCCTTTGAGTCACTTAACCCAATCTTTTGAATTCCTTCCCTAATTCAAACTGCACCCTCTGACCGGACCCCTCTCTTCTCACTGCTCCCGCCCCCCAGTCGGACTCCATCCTTCAGTTCTCAACTGAACCCTTTACCCCCACCCATTACCCTCTGCCGCTCTCCTCAGCCCTAATAGTCTTTACAGCGATGCCCAGCCGTCCCCTTGGTCTCTCACTCCAGCTTCATCTTTTCCCATCCCTCCTCCCTTGACACCGCTTTCCCAGTTCGGCCCCATTTTCCCTGTCTCCCACCCTCATTCCTTTTATTTCTCGAACACGTTGAACTTGACTTCCGTCCTCCATCCTATTCCCATAATGGGGTTACCCCCAATACTCTTCTAAACACTCCTACCCTTTAAACACTTTCTCTCAACTGGAACTCATCTTTACTCTTACTCCTCCCATCTTAACTGAACCCCATCTTTAGATCATTAGATCACAGAACTCAGCCCACCCTGCTTCTACCGAAGGCCTACCCTCTTTCCCTGAACCTCCGGTGCCTTCAAATCAGACCCCATACTCTAAACGCTGGGCCTTTGCAAGTTTCCTCCCTCAAAACCAGACCCCAGCCTTCCCCTGTTAATTGGAGAGAAAGGGTGCACATCTTTCTGAAACTGAGCACCAGTGGTTTTCTAAACTGGCATCACTATACTTCCCCCTGGCCAAACTAGGCAGAATTCAGCATTTCAGTTTTCCTCTCTTCACCTCTCCTCTTTTTTTTCCAAGGCAGCCCTTGTCATCTATCTCTCCCTCAAACATATCCCATATTTCTGCCCCAAAATCTTCTTTGAAACTGTTTCATAATTTCCTGATTCCCTGCAATTTTTCACCGCAGTTGTTTCTTATACATCAGAATGGCTTCCATTTGCAATTTGGGTCTAATTCTCTTCCTCATTTTTTCCGTAGACTTGTTGCTGCCCCCGCCAAAATGAGTCTGAAGCTCGTTAGTTCCCCACACCAGACACTTTGTCCCCAGATTTGGCCTTATGGTCTCTTCCCCTCACTGGGGCCTCATTGTTTTGCAAGTAGATTGATTCCCTGCAAATCCTCCTTAAATTGTGCCGTGGCCTATCCAAAACTAGACTTTAGTTCCTCTTACCAACATAGCCTTCCTTATTGCTTTTCTTCACATAGGACTCTAACTACCACTTAAGGTTCCTCTCAAACTTGGGCTCCCTCCTCACCAAAATGGTCTCTAACTTGCCATTTCCCAGTCCTTTAGCAGCACCATCCTTAAATAATCCAGCTAGGTTTTCAGCTTTTCTTGTATCTCAGTGTTTCTCAACCCTGGCTGCACATTTGAAAAATCACTCCCTGTACCCTACCTTCAAAGATCTGCTGTAATTGGCCGAGGGTGAGGCCTGATTATTGGTATATGTTTTTAAAGTTCCCTGGGTAATTCTTTCTAATGTTCAGACAGGGTTGAGAAGCACTGCCTCCTCTTACACCCCAGCCCCCAGAAAGCCCCTCCCATCATATTCCTTTAGTGGGTGTCAGCCTTTTCTCTACTGAAAAAGGCTTTTTCTTAGGGATTTCTTAGTCTTTTTCTCCTAGGTATTATCCAGAAACATCCAAAATACCCACCACAGCCTCTTAAATTCTCCTACCTCGAGTCACACAGTTCTCAGCTATTAGCCATTTTCTTCCCTTAATTCTCAGATTCTTATGTCTCCCACACTCCCATTTCTTCCCTACATGCAGAGAGAAAATTCACTTCTCATTTCCTGTTGTGTTATGGTTCTGTTTGATCCATTGTCCCCACCTCCCAAGCCCTCTTTACCTACAGTCCCATTCTGTTGTTACAGTTTCCTTTTCCGAGACTCTCCATATCCATTTCCCTTTGCAGTCCCCTCTTTTATTCCATCTTCTCTAACCCACCCCCTCTGGAGCTGAGAAGGTGGAGGTGGATGTATACTTAGATGGTGCTGGATGCAAAAGGTGTTACTTGTGAAGAAGGCTGTGTGCTGAGGGTAGACAACAGGTATGAGAGAGGGCAGGATGAAGTACAGGGGTGGAGGGAAGCAGAGGAACCTACTGAACAACCCATGAAAGGGGTATGTGAGATGGATTTTCTTTCCTCTTCTTATATTTTTGTCTCCTCAGTGGGGTTTGGAAGGTGATGTGGTCTCAGCAGGCATTTTCTGAAGTCCTCCAGACTGAACTGGTCTGGGTGCCAATTCCTTTGCCTGCTGAGCCCTGAGAGTTGAGCACTTGGGACGAACACATAAGGGTCTTCGCTGACTGAGGTTGAGAGACCTGAGTTCTAGTTCTGGCTGGCCAGTGTGCTTACATGTAAAAAGAGGAGGTTGGGTTCGCCTAACTTGAAGATTCCTTCCAGCTTCCTAAGTGGCAAAACAGGCTTGCTTGTCTCCAGGGCCCTTGCTTAGGGTGTTGGTAATCTGAGGGGTTTGGCTGTATGAAAGGCAGGTGGAGGGAGGAGCCAGCTGGCTTGCCAGGGCCTGGGCAGGAGCAAGGACTTGGATCAGGCTCCTCCACTTTGGCCTGGGGGTGGGGTGGTGTGTGCAAGGTGTCTGGTTTCTTTGAGTTATGGCAATCCTTTTTCCATAGCATGTTTCCCAGCCTCCTCTGGCCTGCCCCTAACTTTCTAAAAGGAATCCTGGTAAAGCCGTAACTAGGGATCTGGATAACAGCCGGATATTCTTCCCAGTCAGTGTTCTCGGTGTTTTGTATCCGCCGAGGGGGTAAGCTGGCTGGGAGTTTAGCTCCCATTGGGTGGGGGATGGGCTTTCCAGCTTCCCTGCCTCCAGTGAAATACTCAAGAGGTGGAGGCTTGGTTTCCTGGAAGAAATAGTTGCAGAGGAGCCGGCAGTATGTTTTGAAAACAAGGCTCTTCCTTTCCAATTTTGTTCTGATTAGTACCTCCAAAATGTCAAAATTCCTGATGGTAGGTGAGGGAAGGAGACACAAGTTCAAGCACTTTTATTATGGGTTTTGAACATGAGGTTTAAATCCCAGGAAATGAAGCTTCACAATCTTTCTCTCCCTGGATTTGTTGGGGGAGGAAGACAGTCTCTGTCTAGGGCTTCCTCCGTACCTTGTGACAGTACAGCATATGGAGAAGAGCTCACCCTGGCTTGATAGCCACATGATAATCAGTTTGTGTCTTATGGGCTTTGAGGAGAAGCATTTGGTTCTACAGGTGGTTTTTCTGGGGCGTGGGCAGGACACAAGAGCACATAAGAGCTACCCTGAGCATCTTCACTGACTCGTTCCCTGAATAATGGAATTTCTGTCTCCCAAAGAATTTGGTTTTGGTTATTCCTTATTTAATGGCACTATGGCTTGTTGGGGGTGCGGTGGTAGGGAGAGCAAGTTTTCCTGTCATGTGCCTTCAAGGCCATCCCACAGAGAGAAAGAGACTCCTACTGTAGTCAGGAATCCCCCCAAACTGGAGGTATGCTTCAGAAGAAAGCAGTGTGGACTAATAATAGTAATTCTTCACTCTGCCAAGAAATCTAAATTTAGCCTCAGAACTGCTCAGAAATATAAAAAAGGGGACTGAGGAGTGGGGTAGAGGGATGTTACATATGTGCATTTCTAGAAAAAAAAAGTAATTTATCCCTTGTTGAAACAGTACGTGGTGTTGATTCAAGTTGGTGCCATGATTTGGAAGGCTATGAAGCCTCATTGAAAGCTGTAGACCAGAAATGGCCAAGTAGGTGAGAAAGAATTTTGTTACTTGGAGTGAACAAAACAGGTAGTTTCCTATTAGCAACAGAAGAATTAAAACGCTTTGTACAAGATAAAACCTTATGAAAATTTCCTAGGCCTTTGATACTGTATAAACAATGAGGTAATTCTACCCTGGGAAGAGAGGCTGGACCTGGGTGATGAGCTTACTAACTAGCTTGCGGTACTTAAAATGTATCTAACGTGTAAAATTAAGGTCTTATTGTAAAGCATGATTACCTAGCTATCCACCCACCTCTGGTAGCACCGGTGGTTTTGCCTACCTTTGGTGGAAGATGTACCAATATCAGCTGTGTAATAAGATGAGCAAACCTCAGAGGCACAGATATTCTAGCTGCCAAGCTAAGTGTGTTTCTTGTGGAGAATCAACCAAAACCCAGTTTTGCTTTCAGTCTGTGATTCAAAGTGGTGATGTCATTTTCTTTATAATGTTGCTTAGCAAGTAGACTCCCTTTGGCACACAGAACAGCCCTAGTGAAATGTCTTATGCCTGGTATCTGACCAGGGCCCCTTTCCTGGGGAAATTGGCAGCTGGAAATCAGCTATGGTCACAACTAGACTGGAGGTGGCCATCACCTCCCACCTTTCTTCCTGTTTCTTTTTAGTTAAGTGTGATGGCAGCCCTGGATTGGTCCCTCTTGGCATAGGGATTAGTCATCAGAGACCATCCTAGTCTCAGTAAAAGCAGTTTATGTGAGGGAAGTTTATGAGAGAGTTGTTTGAGGCAGGGCCTGAGACAGGAATGGGTCAGAAGTTGAAAAAGGGGAGTGAGATAGAATGTTTGGGAATGTGGTTTTTATCTTTTCACTTGATACCACGAGGTAGGTTATACTAAGGGCCTCTGACCAGGTAATGGAAATCAGAAAGGGTGCAGACTTGAACAAGCTCAGGCCGCTGATTCAAATGAAACATGATCAAAAGTATATCAAGGGGAGTATGAATTCAGGTATTTGTTAGATGTAGCTGAATGCAAGTTAGTCACACAGTTACTTTTTTAAAATTTTAAAAAATTTTTCCTTTCTCCCCAAGGCCCCCAGTGCATAGTTGTATATTTTTAGTTGTAAGTCCTTCTAGTTGTGACATGTGGGATGCCGCCTCAGCCCGGCCTGATGAGCGATGCCATGTCCGCGCCCAGCCTCCCCACGAGCGAAACCCTGGGCCACTGGAGCAGAGCGTGCGAACTTAACCACTTGGCCACGGGGCCGGCCCCCACAGAATTACTTTTATATTAAATCTCTACCCTGTGTAGTAGGCTATACCCTGCTTTGAGCAAACTAAATATAAAAATCAGAACTGACAAAGTCAACTGGAAGTGATTGTTTAACAGGAGATCCTTTATCAAGAGATTTGATATTACTTCCTTTAAATAGTAAGGTCCCTAGAGATTTAAAAATAAGATTTGAATTATAAAAATTTGATTTACCAGGAACATTCCCCAGCAATATATCTGCTGCATACACTGCCTCTCTGTAGCCAGTGTATGAAATTATAACCTGCTAAGGGCATTTCAGACAAGTTTTTCAGAATGCTTTAAGTTAGAGGCCACAGGATGTGATATGTCAGTGGCACTCATACGTATCCTTAGGAGTGCTTCCAAGGGAATGTCTGATAACAACTGAGAAAATAAAAGGCACTAACAGATCAGCTCTAATCTCCCATCTCTCTTCCAAATTAACTTGGATACCCGACACCCTCATTTCCAGCATGCTGTATTTTTTTCTTCTCCTCTGACAGCAGGACCAGCCTAGCTGGATGTTTGGGTTTAGTCTGATAGATTTGATTCTCCTTAATCAGCCTGATCTTTTCAGCTTCTAGACTGAGCTTCTTAAATCATCCTTTTGGTGGTAGAGATTAAACCATGCCTGCCCCCCAGTGGAGAGTGAGCAGGAAAGGAAAAAGCTGGGCATTGGAGCCAGTAGAAACACGACTGAACTGAATATGAAACCTAACCTGGTTTGGATCTTGTGATAGGAAGACTTGTGTTTAGAAGCCACTTTCTCTGTGTTTAAGTTTCCTCTAGTATTCACTGTTGATGTTGGTGGCATATTTTGACATAATACCATTTTGTACACTAAAGCCAACACAAGAAGAGAAAGCCATTGCTGGACATTTTCATGTCCCTTGATTTCTTTAACCACCACATGGATGTACCCATCTGCCTTCCCTTCTCACTTCAGAAATAACAATTAGCAATTACTTTTTTTGAAAGAGAAGCAATTTTCCATTCAGAGCATGTAACTAAAAACAGATCCATTTTATGATAGACGATGAAGATAATTATGGATTGTGATCTACTATCTACTAAGCTTATGCCAAACCCCAGCTGTTTCTCTTAGAGAGCTGGAACTGGATCCCATGGTGGGGGCCTGAAACACTCTTCCACCCCCACTCACACACACACTTGCTTTTTCGTGCAGACTTTGGTGGACGGGGAGGAGGAAAGTAGTCTCCAAGATCCCTGTATGCGAGAGTGGGGAAGTGAATGATTTGTTACCGTGAAATAGCCTTCTTGCATTTATTTGAAGAGGAACGAGATCAGGACACGAGCAATATCAGGAGCTCAATAGATTAGTGCTGGACACAGGGCAGGCTCTAGGGATTATTTCTGGGAAGACAAAGGGAATTCTGAATCTAAAAAAAGGAAACCTACCTCATTCTGATCTTTTCGATGGGTTGGCCCCATTGTTTCTGCCATTTCCAAGTAAAAATTAGCTCGGAATCAAGATAATGGTTGAAATGCAGGTCAGGGGTTGAATGTAGTTCTCCCATCTAAAGACTGTTGAGGAATCATTTCTCTGTAAGTAGGAGTCTGAAGTTTAAGTGAGTTAGCACCATAATTCTAGAACTGCAAGGGCCTTGGTGATTTGGTTGTTTTGTGAACCCATGCACTTCTCCTGGTATACAAAGCTACATCTCATCTATTTAGCCTAGAGGAGGTTTGCTCAGTTTTCTCCAGTGCCGCAGCCTTCCTGGTGCTCCAGCAGGAACCTCAACAGAGACCTGAAGTGGTCTCTAGGAAACAGGAAGGGAATCAGGTCATGTGGGGCATATGTGTGCCTTTGCTTGGGGAAGCCTCCACCCTTGTCATTTTTTTCTGGCCTGGACACTCTTTTCTATTCCTTAACACATTGGAAGGGATCATTCCCCGCCGCCCCGGGAAATCAGTCTCATCCTTGAAAACAGTGGCGTAGTCCTCTGTCATGCCCCTTCTGCTAGTAGCTGTTGGTAAGGCCAAAAGTAGGCAGGCTGAGGATGCCCTGAGGCTTTCCAGAGGAGGCAGGAGGCAGGAGGCAGGAGGCGGCCTATGTGGTTATCACTCTCAGGCGCTGATGCTGCTCCAGGCCCACTGACACTGCCCTGGGAACTCCCATCTCCCAGTGAAATTTCCGTGTGTAATTTCAGGCCCCTAGTTGAAATCCTTGAGAGAAAGAGGAGCCGAGCTAGAGCAGTGATGGGTTTGGACTTCCTGTCTCAGCTGGAATGCTCATACAGGTTTCAGTACTCAGAGTTTTAGTGGGCTGCCCATTTGGTTATTGTACCATTGCCATGTTAGGTGTGAGTTCTGTTCTGTCACTCTGAACCTAAGTGAAGAACTCAAATCTGGCATGCCATGTCATATAAAGCAAAGGACAGTGTGAAGAATGGTGCCTCACGTTATTTTACAACTAGTTTTCAAGAAAAAAAGCCTTGATTTCTAGCATTTACTGATTTCTGTGGTGTAAATACTACCCCCTGGCTGATTCAAGCTACCAACATGACATCACTAAACACACAGTGGGGAAGAATGCAGTCGTAGGAGCTGGCTCCAGCACATCAGTCCAACAGCCTCCCAAGTTATCCATTGCATTCCAGCTGCCCTGAGGCTGGCGTGTTGGGGCTGCAGGACAGGCCTATTGCTGAGTCATTGTGTACATGCACAGACAATTTACCTCTTTCCTCGTTTCACTTGCCCTCAGCCGGTGGAGTGAACTACATCTCAGCCTAGGGAGCCACTAAATTGGATTCAGAGAAGGCAGTGGAACAGGTTTGTTGGGTCCACCTAAAAATAATGGTGGCACTAAGGGCACACACCTGGAGGTGACAGGGAGCTGCTTTAGGAGCCTTTCATCCTCTGTAATCCATCTGATTATTGGCTTCCTTACTCAGGTCCCAGCATGTATAGCTCCTTCCAGCAAAGCCCCAACCTCCCTCCACCCCCCGCCAGTGCACATGCACCTGAGTGTCCATTCTGACCACAGCAGTATTACCTAAACTCCCATGCCTAGATCATACTCTAGCAAAGGGCAAGGAGGCCCAGCATTTGGTGGCACACCATGGACAAACTCTGACACCATAATACTCTACTATAGTGCACCTCCTTTCTGGCAGCTAAATCCCTGGATTTAATTCAGTTCTTGACTCTAGAGGGATCTGGGTGATTTCTTGTCCAGTTCCTTTGTTGATCAGGGAGAAGGCCATCATTGGAAAAGTTATCTTGGGAGTTTCTTAGGGACTCAGTATCCAGCCCACATGACTTCCTGAGGCCCATATGCCTGTCCAGCATGAAATGATTGTGTAGGCTTTGCAATTCTGCCACATTGGTATTGAGGCACTGTTGGGGTAAAGGTGTTGGTGGGGGTACAGGGCTCCAGGCCGAGCAGGCAGGCCAGGATCTGGTTCCTCCCATGGTCTGCCAGCACTACAGAGATATGTTTGATGTTTGACAGGTGCTCCTTTGGTCAGACATGTCCACCTGGAATCCCTTGGCCCTTCTGGGACTCCTTATGCGTCTGTAGGATGGTGGGTTCCTGCCCTTTAAGAGAACAGTAGTTCTGAAAGCTGAAGCTGAAAGGACTGGGGCAGTGTTGTAGCCTTAGAGCATTTGTTAGGGAGAGCCAGGGCAGGGGTTGGGGTGGATGTGGAGTTCAGTCTTCAAGTCTTGGTGTTTACTGCCTCACCTTCTCTGTTTCTTGCAGTAGTATTTTGCCTTTGAGTAACTGTCCCCAGCTCCAGTGCTGCAGGCACATTGTTCCAGGGCCTCTGTGGTGCTCCTGATGCCCCTCACCCACTGTCGAAGATCCCCGGTGGGCGAGGGGGCGGCAGGGATCCTTCTCTCTCAGCTCTAATATATAAGGTAAGGAGGACTCTGGGGTGGAAGGCTTGGAGCAGTGTGTTCTCACACTGCACTGAACTGCTGTTGAAGGGCAGTAATCACTTTCTTTAGTTTTCTCTTAGGCCAGGCCAGTAGGGGGATTGGGAAGGACTCTTTCAACTCGGGCTGCTCTGTGGCTTTTGGAGAGAACTAGAAGGAAGTTATCAGCACCAAGCAAACACTCTGCCATCTTCGCACTTTAGGGTCCTGAGTGGGAGGGAGAATGGTGAATGGGAGGGGTGCGAGAGCTCTTTCTGGTGCTGCTCCTCAGTTTCTCTTGAGAAATACCAAGGGCCAGGAGGAGCAGTTTTCCCATTGTCCTTGACCCTTGGGCATTCTGATTTTTCTCCCTTACCAGCTTGATGGAGGTGGGGCAGGGTCATGTGGAGGTGAGTGGTAAGGAGACGGGGGCCTTGCATCTCAGTCACCTGTCACACTGGCAGCATAAGGCATAATCCAGGAACTGTAGAGAACCCTGGGAATCTACGCGGAGAGTGATCTGGGCCAGGGTGGGCAACCAGCCCTTTGCTGCCTTTTAATCTCTGTGATTGAGGCCCAAAAGATGGTTTAGCTTCTCCCTAAGACTGGCCTTGATGGGTAGCAGGGTGGCTGAGTTCTGGTCTCTTGAGATTGTGCCCAAGGGAGACAACATGGACCCTGCAGTCTCCCTGGAAGCCAGCTTTGGTTGATCTGGGCACACACATCCTCATTTGTTTCTCAAGTTTCCTTTTCAGAGAGGGAAGGGAAGGAGTGTGGTGTTGGGGAGAAAAGGATGGGCTTGTGAGTCAGGGAGATCTTGTTTGAATCTCAACTCTGCTGTTTACTAGCTGTGGAACCTTGGGTCAGTTGCTTAATTGTTCTGGGCCCCTAGTATGTCGGATTTAAAATTGGAGATATTAATGCCTACCGCAAGTGCTTGTTTTGATGATTGAAAAATGGGAAAGCATCTTGCACAGTATGTGGCACTTAGTGGACACTTGGTAAATATTTCCCTTCCCATCATGCTGGATTTTGGCCGACATCAACTGGTCTTAGTGCCCGAGGAGTGATGGCTCCATTTAGCCTGCATGCAGTTCTACATTTTTAGCATGCCCTCTATCCTGTGCTACCCTGAGATTGGCCCAAGGGGACTCCCAGCACCACCTAGGTTAGGGAGCCTATGACATGGCCAGAAGCAGAAGTGACCTGGTCCTCTGATGTGATCTCCTCCCAGGACGAGAAGCTCACTGTGACCCAGGACCTCCCTGTGAACGATGGAAAACCTCACATCGTCCACTTCCAGTATGAGGTCACCGAGGTGAAGGTCTCTTCCTGGGATGCAGTCCTGTCCAGCCAGAGCCTGTTTATAGAAATCCCAGATGGATTATTAGCTGATGGGAGCAAAGAAGGGTAAGGAGCAAGTGCTGGGGAAGGGGAAGGAGCAAACGGGGAAGGAGGTCCCATTCCACAGAAGGGCATACGCTTACTGGGGCTAACACATGAGTAGGGCGTCTGCCTTTTCCCCTAGCTCTAGACTTCCCAAGTAGATACCATTTTGTAACCTGTTATTTTTAGCCAGTAAAACAGGCCTGCTCCAGGTTATAATTAAAGCAGATCATTATCACATTAACCAAATCCCTGTCATTTAATGGCCCCATGGTTCACTCTTCTCAGCAGACGTTAAATCCCGCTTGAGCCGCCATACAGTGGTGCTGTTCAGAAGGCCAGGAAGCTCAGAGATACAGTGGGATTTCACTGGATTGGGCAAGGCCCTCCAAGCAGCCAGGTGTGGAGGAAACAGTCCTGAGGACGGAGTTCTCTTGAGTGGCCCCAGCCTCGTGAGGAAATCCTTTTAGGCAGAGTTAGGGCCCAGAGTCCCTCTCAGTGGCAGGTTGTCATTATCAAACTTGACAACTTTGGA
This sequence comes from Equus quagga, assembly GCF_021613505.1. Classification (NCBI taxonomy): domain Eukaryota; kingdom Metazoa; phylum Chordata; class Mammalia; order Perissodactyla; family Equidae; genus Equus; species Equus quagga. The sequence continues at coordinate 58,455,417 of NC_060268.1, read as the reverse complement.
AGATCCCTGAAAAACTAGTTCTCTTCCTAGGCCCCATACTGTCGTGTGAACTGCATTAAGTTGGTTAGTGTTAACTTCAGATGAAGAACCCCTATTCCAGGAAGAGATAATTCAATAACATTTTTCTTTGGAATTGTGGCTTTTTTCCTCCTAAACTCAGGGCTCCTGGTGTCTTGAAGAACTGTCTCCCTGGAGCTTCCCTATTTATAATGCTGGCTGTAAGCCTCAGAAAAGCCCTTTTTTGGGGTGGGTGGGAAGTCTAGAGAAATGGTGGTGGGCCTGAGTGCTTTTCTTTGTTTCTTGCAGATTGTTAGCACTGCTAGAGTTTGCTGAAGAGAAGATGAAAGTGAACTATGTCTTCATCTGCTTCAGGAAGGGGCGGGAAGACAGAGGTGAGGAGTCAAAGCAGCCTGAAGCCTACTGCCCAGACGATGGGAGACTGGGGAGGGGAGAAGGGGGCTCCTAGGCAATGGGGGTGGGGCTCTTGAGCTTGCCATACAAACCCTGGGAATTCATGGGGGTGGGAGTGCCCAAAGGTCCTTTAGTAAAGGCCTAGTGCTTAGTTATTCCATCTTTGTTTCGGGTTTTCCCTCCATTTGAGCCTACCCTTGTGTTTCTTATCAGAATCCTTTTTATACTCTTATCTTCCGCAGCTCCACTCCTGAAGACCTTCAGCTTCTTGGGCTTTGAGATTGTGCGTCCAGGCCATCCCTGTGTCCCCTCTCGGCCAGATGTGATGTTCATGGTTTACTCCCTGGACCAGAACTTGTCCGATGAGGACTAACGGTCATAAAGGATGCTTTGCCCAAGAGCCACAGTGGGGGAAGAGGGGAAGTTAGGCAGCCCTGGGACAGAGGAGGGGGCTCCTTGCTGTCTAGAAAAGGACGCTGAGGGGCTCAGGGTGAAGGTTGCCTATTGTGTTCTTGGAGTTGACTCGTTGAAATTGTTTTCCATAAAGAACAGTATAAACATATTATTCACATGTAATCACCAATAGTAAATGAAGATGTTTATGAACTGGCATTAGAAGCTTTTTAAACTGCGCTGTGTGATGTGCTCTATCTAGCCTAGGGGAGGACATTGCCTAGATGGGGAGGGACTGTCTGGGTCCAGGGGCGAGGCCTGGAGGGCTGTTGGGCAGCACTGTCAGGCTCAGGTTCCCCTGCTGTTGGGCTTTTTTTTTCGGTTTTTAAGACTTGTGTATTTTCTTTCCTTGCTTCCTGTCACCCCCAAGGGTTTCTGAGTATAGGCTTTTCAGCCCCTGGGCAGTGTCCTTGAGTTGTTTTTTTGACACTCCACGGGGGCTTCTCTGTGTGCATTTGTCTCTGGCCTGGTGAAAGCAGGTCTGACCCCTCCTTCTTTAGAGCTTAATGTTATTCTGGCATTTGGTTAAGCTGGCTTAATCTGTTTAATGTTATCAGTGCATTATAAATAGGGGCACTAAAGTTCACTCCCACCACCAGGGCTTCTTTTGGGGTGCCTGGGCCTTAAAAATAAGTAGCCAACTCCAATTCTCAAATCAAAGCCAGAAGTTCTTGCTCCTGGTTGCAGGCCCAGGCCACAAGGTGTCTCCTTCCTAGGGTCGCAAAGAACAGAGCAAGAAAAATAGCAACTCAGGGCCTGGGAGTTGTGGGGGAATCTGTTGCCTGGCTGAGTATAGTGCTAACTGCCCCCCTCCCTCTCTAACAGGTTCTGAGTAGGGCCTGAGACCCTGTTCCACAGGGCTTAGGGGTGGGACCGGGGGTGTAGAAGTGGCCTGCCCTTTTCTGTTTTCACTGAACAGCTTGTTCTAAGGGGGGGAGGAAGAGGGAGAGATCTAGATTGGGTGAGGGGGGTGGGAGTGTCAGGGAGGCAAATGTGTTGTGTTATTGTGTCAATAAACTGATTTAAAGTTGTGGTGGTTCTGCTCTTTATTCCTGTACCAGGATCAGCTTCCTACCACCACAAGTCTATAGCTTAACCTAGTAGGGGTGTGATACATGGTTCTTAGGAAAAAAGCTACAGTGCATCAGGACAGATCAACTGGCTGAGGTCTCTGGGGCCACATTACATTGCAACATGTGGGGTTGCTAGCTGTCTGGGAGACACTGCCAGAGCCCCATAGAGAGACAGGTCTGTACACATCAGCTTCATCCAGAATAAAGGCTATATTCAGGATTCAAGCCGTTCTTAGTTCTTCCTTTCATATAGAAGGCTGGGTCCTGAAACCGGGTTTTGGCTTTCACATGGAGCTGCCTGACATTCCCGTTCCTGGAGGTGTCTGAAGGAAGTAGCACACACCTTCCCTAGGAAGACAGTCTTCTCCTTTTGGAGCCCAGTGCCCTCAGGTATGGCTGCTGTTCCCCTGTGCCACCAGTCTGATGAATAAGCTCTCAGTGGCACTAGAGGGGGCTAGAATCTTCTTATGTTCTTTTTTAATTTCTCACAAGCTTACTAGCATTTTTTTCCCTTTTGCTTCTGTTTTCCCAAGTAAAGTGCTGGGCATGTTCTTCCACCTCCCACAGCCTTGGAACTATCTACTGTTAAGCTGTGGCAGTCCTTTGTTTCTCTGGGTCTTTGGCCCATTTTTACATTGTCCTGTATGGAGCTTAGTTGTGTTTTCATGCTGAGCCAACTTGCTACCCTTGGACTTTACCTGGTATTCATTAGAAGATGTAAACTCCGCTCTTCCACCCCTCACAGTACTAGGAGAAGGTCTGAGCCTAGAGATACTCAATTGAAATAACGGCTTGAAGATGTCCTCCACTGAGCAGATAACCCATAGAGGCAGCATAAAGGCAGTGACTGAAAAATGGTCACTATAGTGAGATATTTGCCACCGAGATCCATGTGGATGCTGACAATGGCCAAGTTAATGTAGGCAGTTTAGGATTCAGATGTTAAACTCAAACCCAAAGAATATACAAGACAAGGGTAAAGAACCAAGATAAAACTCAGTCCTTTAATTGTCCTCAAAGCTGGCGGAGTGGACAGGAAACACACCTGAGATTCTGCTGCCATCTGCTGGTGGGTCCTCTTTAATACAGTCGGAGTTAGAAGGACTAAATTGGAAACCCAGGTACAGTTAAGATTTCCCTTGCAAAAAGAAAAACTTTTGCTAGATAAGACCACTGACAGAAAAGAAACATGGTACCCAAAAGTTGCATTCCAATTAAAAAAGCAACTTAGAAGGTGGACTATTTTGAGGGGTGGTGGATGGGACAGGGGAGATATGTGAAAGGCAAACTAAGTCTAAATTTAAGAACAGGGACGTTAAAAACTTTATTCAATAAATACAACAAATAATTTAAAAATATACTTCAATTCCAAAGCCAATTAAGAAAAAGAAGTAGCAAGGAAGGTGGGGGGAAAAGGGAGAGGAGGAAATCAGAGGAAAAGGAGAACGTTCAAGAGGCCAAACAATGGTTTGGTTGGGCTGTGTTTCAGAATGTACCACCCTTTGAAATTCTGATCAAATGCTCTTGACCCATAAACCCTTAGCCCTTGTTCTGAGGGGGCAAGCCATAGGAGTCCACTAGCCAGGAATGATTCTCTGGGCTCTGGAATATGGGGGGGAGTGTTAGGGGGTAGTTTCCCAGTCATTGCTAAAAACCATCTGTTCTAACTCCCTAGGCAGGTTTAAGTAGTGCAAATTCTTAGGCAGAGAGCTCCCATCTGCATAGTTTCATAGGTGTGTCCAAAGCCAGGGCCTCCAGGAGATAGGCCCCAGAGTACCCAGGGGTCCAAAGCCACTTTGGTGAACAGGATCTAAGGGGGAAGATAGGAGAGGCCAGGGCACAGGATAAAGCTCCTGGATAAGCCGCTTAGTGGCCAAGCTGGAAAACACTGCTGGGCAGGAAAGGGCTGCAGGGCAGTTAGTCTGGACATTGGATTCAACAGCTTGCCATCAGCCAGGGAAAGTGGAGCTGAGGATGCATATGGAGCAGGCCCAGGAAGATCAGGAAGCTGAGGGAGAACGGAAAAGTGGAGAGGAAGGAGGAGGCAGCTCAGCAGCAAACTCCAGGAGAAATAACCAGCAGCCCTCACAGATTTGTGATTGTCTCTTAAAAAGATTTATTTTCTCTTCTTGCCTGAATGTACAAAGGCAAAAAGAGTACAGTTTGTATATATATATATTTATATATATATATAAAAAAACAAGGAACTTGGTAATGTACATTTTACAGAAGGGAAGAATTAGGAAGACTGAAATTAAATCCAAATCCAACAGAGCAACGCCAATGGAACAAAAGCTATGAACAGCAACACTGCCCCTCCAGCCCGGGCCTCCAGCTCGCCCCAACCTGCTCCCAATGGGGGGCTGAGCACCAAGGCAAGCGGGTGGGCTGGGGCAGGAGGGGCTGGGGATGGGGCCTGGGAGGGGCTCAATCCCAGGAGGGGCCCATGGCAGAGGATCAGCAGAAAGCTTCCTGGGATGCCCTAGTAATAAAACAAATGACAAAGGCCCAGAATCATGGGGCCAACTAGCTGCCCAGTTGAATCTTGGGGGCATCAGAGTAGACACTGAGATGGTGATAGGGTATATGGGATAATAAGTGATATGGGTGACCTCAAAGCCTGTATAACAATAACTCTCTAGCCCTTCTGCAGTCTTACCCTCCCACCTCATCTTGGAGCCGGGAGAGAAGAGATTCAAGAATCACCATTTCATTTCATGGAGTGCCCTCTTAACCCTTCTGCATGTGGTCCTTTGACCTTGAGATGTGTGGAGAGGGTGAGGTAAGAGAAAGAAATTTCATACACGTACACATACATGTACAGGCAGGGAAAGGGGATGAAGGGAACTGGCACACCTTAAATAAGGAAGAAGCAGATGTAAATCCTAAAGATCAGCTCTCCAAGGCTTGGCTATCCTACCTGGGGATGAGGCTCTTTCCCTCTAGCTTGTCTCTGGGGAGCCCCAATGAGCAATGTCTATGTAGAGGCTTGGGGTGGCTCAGAGAGAGTCTTGGTCTGGTGGTCTGAGCCCCTAGCAGCAGACTTTTCCAGCCTTTGCTTCGGGGTGGGGCGGGGGTGTGGGAATCCTTGCTGAATGTCTCATCCTTTGGACCAGGTCATGCGTGCCACAGGTACCCCCAACTGTGTTTCCTCCCCACATAGAGAGGCTGGAAGTGGACAGCAAATCTTTCGCTCAGCACTCATCAAGGATTTCTATTTCTTCAGTTGCTGCTGCCGCTGCTTCATGTTATTTCAGGGAGGGAAGATTGGACCCAGCAAGGATCGGGGACCAGGAGGATCAGGGATCAGGAAAAGGCAGGCCATCCTGCCACTGTTGCTTTCACCTGCTCCTTTGGGCAGCTCAGCTCCTACTCTTCAAGGGAGACTGGATATAAGGATCAAAGAGCCAAATGCTTTTTAAGGAAAAGAAACAAAGAAAGAGCTGTTCCCATCTGCAGAACCCAAGGCTGCCCTGCTAATGCAGAAATTCCTCTTCTCTGTGTTACAGAACAAAGCAGAAAGGGCAGGAATGCCAGGCCATGCCTACCCAACGGGAAAGAAAATTACTCCAAACAGTTTCTTTACAATATGTACAGAGCACGCTGTAAGCCAGTGCCACAGATACAAAACACACAACAATATTTAAAAACAAACAGGAACAGAGATGGGCCCTTGGCTCTACCTGACAGGAGCCTGGGAGGGCATAATCAGACTGAAATTCAGAGTCATCCTCTTGGTGGGGTGATTCAGGTTAGGTGGGGTGAAGGTGTCCACACCATCTACTTCCATGGATGAAAGGGAAGTCACTGCTCAGAACACTGCCCACTGGGGCAGGAGCGGGCAGAGGGCATGATGGGGGAAAGGGATGCTCCTTGGGTGCCTGCTAAGAGGTCTAAAACAGTGGGGGTGTTTTTGGGAGGCCTCAGAACCCAACTTGAACCAAAACAAGGACATGAAAACCTAGAGGAAAGGTCTATAGGGCCTGCTCTTGGGAAAATGATCCTAAGCCTATCTGGAGGAAGGCTCCAGGGATCTTGGGAAGCAGTCTAGCTGGGCATTGTGCTTACTGTCCTCCACCTCCAGGCCCCAAACTGAGTCAGAGCCAAGCCCATGCTCTCTACTGGTCACTTTTGGCACTCTGGTCACAAATACCCCTCTCTAGCCTAGGGTGGTGTCTGTCAGTCTTTATCTCTCTCTCAATCCAGAAGGTCAAGGAAAGATAGGAGAGGAGGAGAACAAAGAGATGACACCTCAAAATCAAAGTAAGAGCTAAAGCTCCCCACACCTTGGGGAAGAAGTGACTCCAATGAAGTTACCAAATCATCATTACTCTCCCAGTACAAAGAGCATAAAGCCCGGACTGGGAGACAGCATTTCTAATGAGAGCAGAGAAATGTCTGCTGTCTCAAAGCACAGCTCCACTGAGTACACTCTGTGGCTCTGAGGACTAATGGCTTGGATGTGTTATCCCAGGGTCTAAGGAACACAACCTCCCATGGTCAATGGCCCCTAAAACAAAAACGTGTATTACAAACAAACACGCTTATATTGGCACACACGGGGTTATAGATTGAGCTATATAAAATCATGTACTCGTATACAGAGGAATTGGGCTGTGTATATTTGTGGCCCTATATGAGGAGGATATTCAGATGGCTGAATGGATAGGACATCTCTAAGAACTGCTGGGTGCTCCCAGGGTCTGCCTTCTGGGCCTTGCCCTAAGGTGACCTGGCAGACTCCAAAACTCCCCATGCTAGGGGGAATACTGTTTTACCTGCCTGAGTCTTAAGAGCCAAGCAGTGGAAAAGATGAAGAGAGATCAGCATGGGGATCCCCCTGGGAAAGGCACCAAGGGGTTAGGATGGAAGAGAGAAAAGGTCAAGGGGTTGGGGGCTAAGAAGCAGCAGGACTGAGTGGGGAAGCAGGTTCTCTTTCACAGACTCCATTCATGCTCCAGCTCCAGCTTACTCCCAGTATCCCTGGGGAGCCCTGTGCTGGTGTTGGGACCCCTGGCCCTCTGCCTGACAGGTAGCCCAAGGCCATGTTAGGGCAAATGCCTTGGTCTTCCTTTCCAGGATAGGCTCTGAGCATTTATATGTGCTCACGTGAGAGGGGAGAAGTCTTCATATTTGAAGACCTTGTTTTCACAATTACAGAGAAAACAGCCCCCAATTTCTTTCCTGAGATTCCGATTCCTCCACTTGCTGCCAGTTCCCAGGGCCCAAACCGCTGGGGAGATGCAGAATCTGGTGATGGCGGTTATGATGGTGAGAGGGGTATGGCTGCTGTGCTATCTTCAGACCTTACCCGGTGCTTGGGGAGGTCCCTCCCCGGGAGGGGCGGGGGTGTGTGGTACTGCTCCAGCAGCTGACCAGGGGCTTGGAGAACAGGGCAGGGACTTCTCTGGGCTGAGGCCATGTTCTCCTGGTTGCTCCCCGTGCCTTCATCTCCACAGAGGCCACAATAGTCACTGTGGCCGAGAGAATAAATATTTTTGCTAAGTACCAGCTCTCCAGCTCCTGAGGAAGAGGGAAGGTTGGGGAGTCCGGGGATCTGGTGGAGGTGAGACAGCCAAGCGTCTGCCTTCAGTCGTGATGGGAACGGCAAACAGGATGATCAACACCATTTAACTGATGTCTAAATGGCGCCTCCAGCACCTCCTTGGGTGAGCCAGTCCGGGCCCACGAAGCTGACTTTATCCGGGCACTTGGTGTTCTGCAAGGGAAACATGGACAAATGACCAGGCACTCAGCTGGATGGCAAAACAACCACAAGGTGGCGCTCCCAGAAAACAAACTGCAGGGCTGGTTGGTACTGTTCCCTAGGGGACATAGGTGTTCCACAGCTCCTCTCAGACGCACATGGCTTCATGGGAGACTTGCATAAGAGGCTTGGCCAGGGTTCCACTGTTTCCAGACTGCTGACCCCACCTAGGCTCCACAGAGATTCTGTGATCCAGGTATCAACTATCCCTGCTCTAAGTGTTACCCCAAATTACAAAGTTACTTACCAATCTCACCTCCGGGGGGGTGGGTAGAGTGAGGGAGTTGAGCCTTGCTGGCTGGCAACAATGGCTGTGGAAGAAAGCCCTGAGTGAGAAAGAGGACATGTTAGCAGAGCACTCCCAGAACCGTCCAATAAGCACTTTCTCTTTACCAGCTAGGTGGGTGCTGGGAGGAGTTTCTCCTTAAATTCCTAGCTCCACTGAATTTTGGGGTGCTGACAGAAAAAAATCTGATAGGTGGCCAGATATAGTGGCTGGGGTTAGATAGTAAGCCTCTTTATTTATTTATTTATTTATTTTTATTGAGTTATTGATAGGTTACAATCTTGTGAAATTTCAATTGTACATTAATGTTTGTCAGTCATGTTGTAGGTGCACCACCTCACCCTTTGTGCCCACCCCCCACCCCACCTTTCCCCTGGTATCCACTAAACTGTTCTTGGTCCATAGTTTTAAAATTCCTCATATGAGTGGAGTCATACACAGATTGTCTTTCTCTCGCTGAGTAAGCCTCTTTTTTTTCCAAGTAAAGCTCTTTTTTTTCAGCTGCTTGTTTCTCTTTAGCTGTGGGAACTCCTGTTCCTTATTCTTCTGAGTATCAAAGCCAATTTTCTGGAGGAGTTTGAGAGTCCTCAAGCTCCAAGGAGAAATAAATGTCATTTGCTTTAATGACTGTCAGTAGGAGGCTAGATTCTGGACGGATTAGAATCTCCACCCACCCAAAAAAAGGATTCTTGCCAGGGGCCCCTTTCTGTGGGCAAGGGTACTGGGATGGAGTAAAAAAGACAGGAGGTGAGGAAAAGAGGCTTACCTGCTGCATAGGGTAAGTTGTACTGTGCTGGGAGCAACGAGTACCCCAAGTGGTGGTGGTGGTGGTGTGTGGACATCAGGCGCTGGGAAGGGGAGGTGCGGGGCCGGTCTACACTCCTTTCACCCCCGCCTGCTCCCCCGACGCTGCTACAGCTGCCACCACCCCCAACTACCCCACAGCCTCCCCGATCTCTCTCCTGAGAAGTTTTATCACTTATCTGGAAAGGAAAACAGAGACAAAAGCACTGTTGTGAGACACACATGAGAACCAGATGCCTGGAGTCCACATTATGACTCCTTAGAGGGGAACCTAAGAATCAAGGAGGTGCCTGGTGGAGCCGTGTCAAGTCAGCCAAGCTGCACTGTGGTTAGGACCTGAACTTGCCCATCTTCTCCCAGACCCTAGATCTGGCCTCATTGGTCTTTATGACAGCCAGTGTCACTGCACTTCCTTACCGTGGGAGACTTGCTCTTGTAGTGACTGGCATGCTGCTGCAAGATGTCCAGGGCTTTGGACTCTGAGCTGGATTTACAACTGACACTGGGGCTGGCTCGTGCCTTGTCGGCATCTTCACCCCCTGAGACCTTGCTGCCATATGGGGAGAAAGAGTAGCTGGAAGGCAGGTAGGAACCTGGGGAAGGAGAAATAAAGCAGTCAGAGAGATGGGAGATGTAGAAGAACTGCTTTTGTGAGCTTGGTTAGGTAGCACCAGTTTTCCTAGGCACAGGCTGAGATATTTTCTACCACAGTATCTTCGGGCTGAGACTATTAGTTTGCCCTTTCTTTACTAGAGGCAGAACTAGCTAAGGGATATTAGGGACATGGCCCTCAGTTGCTGAGAAGTCAACTTCCCTAGAGCCCCAGTCTCAGAGATCCACCTTGGAGAAGTGACATGGTAAAGTGCAAAGATCATAGGGTTTGGAGTCAGAGGGCCTTGGGCTCAAATCCTACCTCCGAGACTTACCAGCTGGGTAGCCTTGAGCAAATTAACAACTTTTGAGATTCAGTTTCCTCATCAAACTGAAGATAACAATACTTATTTCATAGGGTTACAAGGAGGAGTAAATAAGATAATGTACATAAATCACCTAGCACAGTGCCTGGCCCAGAGCAGACATTCATCAAATGGAACTACAGTCATGTGTCGCTTAATGATGGGGATGTGTTCTGAGAAATGCATGGTTATGCAATTTCATCGTTGTGTGAACATCACAGAGTAGACTTACACAAACCGAGATGGTATAGCCTACTACACACCTAAGGCTAAACGGTACTAATCTGATGGGACCACTGGTATATATGTGGTCCATCATTGACTGAAACGTCATTATGCGGTGCATGACTGTTATTATTTTTATATGGATGGATGGGGGTAAAAGGAAGAGAGGAACACCAAAGGGTAAGAATCTCCTATCTGTTTGAAAAGATTACTTGTCCTATTTAGAGTTTGCCTTATAATGTTACACCAGAATATTGAGACTATCTAGACTGCTCTCCTATAGAGAGCTGGGAGCTCTAAAGAGTGAAAGAAATGCTCGCCCACCCCAGAAGCATCCCACGTGGCCCTTCAGGCAACAGAAATCAGTGAGTGGAGTTGAATAAGAGCATTTCCTTCTAACAACTTAAAAAACACGTGTAAACCCCTACTTTGTGCCTCACTCCCCAAGAAGTCACGGATGGCAGTGTAAAGAGCTTATCTTCCCAAGCTGAACCCTTCTAGCTGGACTTCCCCCCAAGCTGACTTCAAACTGCTCTTCCCTTCTCTGCTGTCTGACCTTTACAGCAGAACATGATCTTGCAAATGAATACATGCATTGTCTTGGTTTGAATTTTATTTGTTTCATGTGTCTCTCCTGCTACAATTAATTCATAAGCTCCTTGAGGGGTGGGAACTAGTCTTCTTTCTTTTGTGTTCCCCACAATGCCTTGCACATTGCAAAATGTAGAACATGTGTTTAAAAAAATCCCAGCTGAGGGAAGATGGCAGTGGTAGGGAGTTGTACCTTTAATTATTCATGAAAAGTGACTGTAGAGGCAACTCTCTAGCTGGAGCAAGGGAGGGAGAGGTGGTCCTGCAGACTGTAATTAGCAGCCATTCAAGGAGCTTGGGGTTAAAGTGTCTACTTCACAGAATGTCACATTCAAAAAGGGGCTGTCATCTACCTGAGCCTCAATAAGCATTGGGACCTAGCAAGAAAACTCTGGATTTGAAATCTGTGCTTCATTTCCCTTCCCGGTTAATGGAACACCAGCTGGAACGAGGGTGCTGTACCTGGGTAGTTCTGCATCATCACAGCAGGCATGCCCCGGTAGCTGGGGTGGTTGGGGTCATAGGACTGGCTGTAGGAGTAGCCGTGCATGTAGGGGATGTAGGACTGGTGCTGGGTGAGGGGGGAGGACACAGGCACATGGACACTTGGTCGGGGCTCCTTGCTCCCAAGGCGGGATTCTTCAGACGTGGGCAGCTTGCAGTCACTACTTGTGCTTTCCTTCCCATCCTCCTTGGGGACAGAGTCCTTACTCCGATTCCTTTCCTCCTTCAATTTGCGGTCTCGCTCCTCTTTCCACCGCTCATCCTCTGACTTAATGTCTGAGTACTTGGCAGGATAAACATATGTCCACATCCGGGGCTCTGCTTCCTATGACAACCACAGAATGAGCACTGAGTGTTGAACAGATAAGGGAGAGATTTCAAGGCCAAGTCCCAGTAGAAACACCAGAGCAGATAATACTAGACACCTGGGGCAGAGTATGATCTTGGCCTCTATTGATCTTCATTTACAATCAATTCTAGTTGCTCTTGCTTAAAGAGCCTGCCCCCTCCCTGCCCCAAAGGAAACAAAATGTGGGGAAAGAAAAGAAAGATCCCGAACAGCATTTTGGGGAAATGACTCCAAGAATAGAAGAGGCTACTCCCTAAGAAGGATTTTTAGGTTGTTTCACTTCTTCAGGGCAAGCTCAGGGCAAGAAAGCTGTAAGTGGTGCCCAGCTCAGAGGAGGGAGCTTTAATTGGGGCACCAGGAGAGAAAGGAAGACTTTCTAAGTCTCATGAGCAGAGCAAGATGCGAGACCAAGTTCTTAGCTCTAACTCTACCTATAGTCTTTTTGAAAGTGACTCAGTCTGAGTAATGGGACTTTCAGCCTACTCTAAAAAATGGAGAGATCACCATTAACTCATTCCATAGGAACCAAACAGTGGGAGCAACAGTGGACTAGGAATCAAGATACCTGGGTTCTAGTTCTGGCTCTGTTAGTGAAACTTCAAGTAATCTTAGACAAATCAAACTAACTTACCTGGGCTTTCGTCTCAAGTAGGAAAAACACCTTTTACTAACGTAAAAGCATTTTTTAAAAAAACATTAAAATGATTTACAAAGGTAAAGTAGCCCTAAAATCATAGATTTCTCCTGCTAACCTGCATTCCGTTGACCCCCTACATAAGGACAGCCCTGATTAATGAGGAAGAGGGAAAGACTATCAAACAGTATTTCTATTTCCTCCCGGAACAGTTACCTGTCGGTACCAGAGTATTGGATCCACCTCTGCCTGTCGGCCACACTCAGCACCTGTCTTAGCCTCAGAAGCCTCCTTGCCTAGGTGGCTGGCCTCATTCAGCTTCACTTTAAGTCCTTCTGGGGCCTGGCTGGGGAGTTTGGACGAGTCATCTAACTTGGGAATAATGACTGATTTGGCAGCGTCAGCCCCTGGCTCTTTGGCTTTGCCAGGTCCTGACTTCACCAGGTCTGTCAGGCTGGGGGCCTTGGTGAGAGTTGGTGGAATTGACGGCTTTTGCTTCCATTCTTCCTTGAGTGCTGCCTCCCGTTCTTTCAGACCCATCTCTGTCTTCTTTTCCAGTCCCCGCTGTTGCTGCTCCAAGCTCTGCCGTTTCTGCTGTTCTTCATACTGCTGTCGGTATGCTGTGTTAGTGCTCAGGAGGTGGGTGTGGTAACTCTGGTCACTGTAGCCATAGGGGGGCACATAGGCATATTGGTTATAGTATAGCGACTGCATATACATGTTGGGACGTTGCTGGATGACGGAGGGTTGCTGACTGGAACTGCTCAGCTCTGGTTTCTTTTCCTCACAGACATCATTCTTCACTTTTCCCTCTATGCTCTCAGACTCTTCATCCTTTTTTGTCTTCAGGGCCTGGTTCTCTACTCCTGACTGGCTGCTGGGGTTCAGAGCCCCAGGGCTGGACTGTGTGTAACTTGGAGAGTAGTAACTCTCAAAGCCTTGGTAATATGGTGACTCTTTGCTCTGTGGCTGAGGAGGGAAAAGAGTTTTCTTAGCTCCTTCCTTAACCAACTGTTCAGGGTCCTTTGACTTGACACTGTCCACTTTGCCCTCCCCATCCTCCCCAGCATCAGAGATGTCAGAGTAAGCAGGACTGTTGGTTTTGACTGAACTGGCTTCAGCTCCATTCTGGGTCACTACATGTAAGGGAGTCATGGGCTGGGTAGGGGTGGTGCTATCTAGGCGGCTACTGCCTCCAATTGAAGGACTGGGGGCATTGTCTGTGAAGCTGTAGATCTTGTCAGCTTCAGCCTTGATGCTAGCTAGTCGGCTTTGGTGGGGGTCTGATGAGCCGTTTAGGAGCCCTTCCATTTTCATCCCCTCTCCTGATGATTCCCTGAATGGGCTTTTGCCTTCTTCTGCTCGACACACCTTCCCAGGGGTCAGAGGACTTTCAAGTTCCTTTGAAGACTCCTTCTTTTTTTTGTCTTTCTTTTTCTTGTCCTTGGCTGGAGTCAAGGCAGGGTTGACTGTGAAAGGTTCTCCCATCACAGTGGGCTTGGGCTGAATGGGTTTGAGTTGGGGGCTGTTGGGCATGGCTTGGACCACTGTGGTGGTCAAGCCTGAGGAGGAGCCTGGGCTTGTTGCTGTGAAGGTGGCTGTCTGGAAAGTGTAGATTTGCTGCGGGGGGATGGCAGGGGCAATGGGCCTGGCTGACTTTAAGCTCTTGGAAGGAATCTTTTCAGGCTTCAAACTAGAGGGTTTTTTACATTTTTCTTTTTCCATACACTTCCTTTCCAAAGAATCAAAGGCATCATTGCTTGTTTCATCCATTACTGAGGGTCCATCATCAGAGCCATCATTGGATAAGGCCCCTAGGTCTGTGTCCCCTTCCCCACTCAACTTTTTCTTACAGAGTCCTTTTGTGCTGAATTTGCTTGAAGGAGAAGGGCTATGGGGCTCTACGAGCCGAACTTTGGGGGTAGCTGAGCGGGCAGGGGACAAGGAACCTTTTTGTGAGACAGATGCACCATTGCAGCTCCCAAGGTCTGCATGTAGGGTGGGCTCCTCTCCATACTCACTGTCTCCATCTGCTTCTGGCTTGCTGTCATCATCTGTATGAGCATGAGCTTGGTGGTACTTAAGTCCGTTGATGTGCTTGTACTTTTTGTTGCAGTTTGGGTGGGGACAGTCAATCAGGACTGGGGAGGGACAATTTCTGTCTAAAACAGTGGGTTCCCCCTTGGTCCCAGGAAGGGGGCCAGTGGCTGAGCCCATGGAATTCGTACGGACACGTTTGCTCCCTTTGGAGTCCTCTGAGCTAGAATTCAGCTCCATGTCTGAAAGCGGTTTGTTCTTCCGCTTATTAGCTGAGGAAGGGCTGGCTTTGACATCCTCAGAGGTGCTACTGGCAGGTGGGCGATGCTCTGAAGAATTTTGGCTGCCCCGACGGCCTTTGCTATTGGCTCCTGCTCGAGTTTTGCTGCTGCTGCTGGTCCCTTTGCTGTCAGACGCTGTGGCTGTCTCATTGACAGGTGTGTTACTGTTGGGACGCATACGTTTGCCTCTACCCCGACCATTGCGCATCTCCAAGTCACTGGTAGGGGAGTCACAAAACCTGGGCAAAGGACAAGCACAACAGGATATTATTAAGAGGAGAAAACATCTTAAAATCACTTTAGCTGCAGGCTCCAGAAGAACTGTCCAGATGGTAACTATCATTTTCAATGAATATGATTTGTTAAAGAAACTTTTGAAAGCGTGGGAAATGCATTAAGTGGTGAGCTCTTAGGATGTTATCTGCATGCATGCATGTAATGTTGTAAATTATTCCCCAACATTTGGGTTCCCCAAACCCTGGCAGACTGGAAACTAATATTAGGAACAAGCTGTAGGGTGCCATTCACTGAAATGTCAACCTTAAGGTCAAATTGCAACTTGATAAGGTCCTTGTGAAACCTACATTGTCTAGTGGAGTTTATAAAACTGAAAATGTTCTTGAGTTTAAACTTCTAAGAGATAGTACCATTGAAAAACATCATCAGTGAATGTTTATTTACCCATAGTCAGACTCTATGGCCTTGGTCTCAACAAGACTACAGGTAGAAGCCAGAATTCAATAATTCCAGACAAAGGCTTAAATACGATCTCCCAATTCCTACCCAACCCATCAACAGCTAATTCATTTCTTCTTCTTTTTTTTTTTTTTTAAGATTTTATTTTATTCTTTTTTCTCCCCAAAGCCCCCCAGTACATAGTTGTACATTCTTCATTGTGGGTCCTTCTAGTTCTGGCATGTGGGATGCTGCCTCAGCGTGCTTTGATGAGCAGTGCCACGTCCGCACCCAGGATTTGAACCAATGAAACACTGGGCCACTTGCAGCAGAGTGCGCAAACTTAAACACTAGGCCATGGGGCCAGCCCCTCATTTATTCTTCTCCAATGCCAGATGAATATAGTGCCTTCCCTTGTCTCTACATCATAATGTCCTTTAAAAGCTAGGTGTCTTTTTTTTTTTTTAAGATTTTATTTTTCCTTTTTCTCCTCAAAGCCCCCTGGTACATAGTTGTGTATTTTTTTTTTTAGTTGTGCGTCCTTCTAGTTGTGGCATGCAGGATGCCGCCTCAGCATGGCCTGATGAGCGGTGCCATGTCCGCGGCCAGGATCCGAATGGGTGAAATGCTGGCCCACCGAAGCAGAGGGCGTAAACTCAACCACTCGGCCACAGGGCCGGTCCCCAAAAGCTGGGTGTCTTTTAAAAGCTATCCAACTCTAGCAGGATAAAGGTAAAAGGTCACTCACTGATCAGGGTGGTTCAGACTAATACAAACTAAAAAGCTGTAGGGTGCTTACCTGGGGGGTGCCCAATCATGCCGTGTACAGTCAAGAAGTGTACCTACATATGTCTTGTTCCTCCATGTTACATTCACCACCAACATTCCTGGAAGACAAGATGACTCAGATATAGACAAGAGAAACCCTGTTGGCCACCAATAAGAGTATCTTCCATTTGAGTAGCATTTTGACTCCTGTAGGAGGGTTTAGGGGGTGATCTGGGTCCCAATGGGACAAACAGTTCTATGGGAACTGCCTGTAACACTACTGCAGTCCCTTAAGATGGGCAATAATTGCAAAGATTTCATGGTTCAGGTAAGGCACATTTTCTTAACTGAAAAAAATTATGCAGGGGCTGGCCCAGTGGCACAGTGGTTAAGTTCGCACATTCTGCTTTGGTGGCCCGGGGTTTGCCAGTTTGGATCCCTGGTGCGGACATGGCACTACTCAGTAAGCCATGCTGTGGCAGGCATCCCACATATAAAAGTAGAGGAAGATGGGCATGGATGTTAGCTCAGGGCCAGTCTTTCGCAGCAAAAAGAGGAGGATTGGCAGCAGATGTTAGCTCATGGCTAATCTTCCTCCCCGCCCCCACCAAAAAAAGCAGTATTTCAAACATACTAAAAAAAATAAAGGAGAATCTAAGAAAAACTCATGTACCTATCACCTAGTTGAATGGATTTATAAGATTTTGTGCCATACTTGCATCAGATTTCTGTTGGGTTTTTTTGCTGAGGAAAATTAGCCCTGAGCTAACATCTGTGCCATTCTTCCTCCACTTCAAATGTGGGTCGCCACCACAGCATGCCCAACAGGTGGTGTAGGTCTATGTCCGGGATCCAAACCCACAACCCCAAGCCATTGAAGTGAAGTGTGCCAAACAATCACTATGCCACGGGGCGGGCCCCCAGATTTTTTTTTTAAAGAAGAAAACATTATAGTTGGAAAGCATTATTTACTACATTTTCAAACTTTCCATTGATGGGATCATGCTGGGGGTGTAACTTACCTTTTTCACTTAACATTACAAATTTGAGATTTATCTATGTTGACATGAAAAGCTTAATACATTTATTTTAACTGTGCTCAAATATATCATTGTAGATTTGACTACAATTTATACATTCTGTTGATGGACATTTAGGTTTTTGGCACACTTTTCACTCTTAAATGACATCATAATAAACATTCCTGACATGTTCATTTTACTTAAAAATGCTTTTGAATAGATGCCATATTCCAAAATTCAAAGGATAAAAAAAATGCAAAGAAGATATAATATACATAATATATAATATATAAAATATATATGTTATAATATATAACATATAATATATATTATATACAATATAAATATTATATATAAGATATAATGTACATAATATAAAATGAAATGTCCCTCCTATCACTATTCTTCAGCCTTCCAGTTTCCCTATTCAGAAACAGCCATGGATATTCATGTATTCCTTCAGACATATTTTATACATTTATAAGCAAATAAGTTTATATATTCTTCCTCAAATGGTAGCAGTATACACAGAATGTTCTGTACATTTTTCGTGTAACCATATATTTTGGAGCATTTCATGTAAGTACACATAGAACTACTTGATTCTTTTCAATGGATGTATTTGAATGATTTCAAATCATACCATAATTTATTTAATCAGTCCCCTGTTGATGGACATTTCGGTTGCCTCACTCCTCTGCTGTTACAAATAATGCTGAATGAATAACCTTGCACAAATGTTTTATCTTACTTACACAAATATGTCTGTCAGATAAATTTCTGTAAGTAATATTGCTAATCACAGAGCACTTGTATTTGGATTTTTGATAAATACCGCCAAACTGCCCTCAAAGAGGACGTACTCATTTATACACCTATCAGTAGAATGTGAGAACAACTATTGTTCTTTCTCTTTGGCAACAGAGTACCCTCAACTTTTTGATCTCTGCCAATCTGACAGGAGAAAAATCATGTTTTATGCAGTTTTAATCTAATGTTTCTTATTGAGTTTATACATCATTTCATTACAAGCTATCATTATGAGATATCTGTATTTCCTTTCTAGTGAACTGTCTGTTCTTATCCTTTGCTCATCTTTCTACTGAATTATTTGTGACTCTTAATATACTACAGTAAGCCCTTTGACTGTAATATGAATCAGATATTTCTCCCTGGTTTGTCATTTGCTAATGGTGCTTAATGCTTCAGAAATTATTTACTTTCATGTTGTTACATTTATCAGTCTTTTATGGATTCAGAGTTTTTTGTCATATTTCAAAAGGTTTTCACCATTCCATCACTTTATTAACAGTATTTTCTTACGGTTTCTTTTAGTACTTTTATGGTTTAATTTTTTATATTTAAATCTTTGATCCATCTGGAATTCAACCTGGTATAGAAATGTCTGACATAGACTTACCCTTTTCATTTTGTTTTTGTGGCTTATCTTCTAAAATATTTTTGGTTAGTTTTACATTTTAAGAAAGTCAAATATATTAAGCTCTTCCCTTATGGTTTGTGCTCTTTATGTCTTATCACAAGGTCATAAATATGAGATATTTTAAAGGTATCTTTACCAAGCTAAGAATGGTTTTCACATTTTTAATGGTAGAAAAAAATGTAAAGGACAATAATACTTTATGTGATGCGAAATTATATGAAATTCAAATATCATTGCCCATGAGTAAAGTTTTATCGGAACATAGACACTTAATTATTTATGCATTGTCTACGTCTGATTTCACACCACAAGGCAATCTTAAGTATGCAGCAGAGGCTGAATGGCCTGCAAAGCCCTTTACAGAAAAAGTTCACCAAGCCCCACTGTAGATCTGTTGTCTTTTCTAATATAAACATTTAAAACCATAAATTTCCCTCATAGCCTACTTCATTCCACAAGTTTTGATGTTCTCCTTATCATTTAGGTCAAAACATTTTCTAGTTTCCTTGGTGATTTGTTTTTTTTGAGGAAGATTAGCCCTGAGCTAACATCTGCTGCCAATCCTCCTCTTTTTGCTGAGGAAGACTGGCCCTGAGCTAACATCCATGCCCATCTTATATGTCTTATATCACATATGACCATTTTATATGTGGGACGCCTACCACAGCATGGCTTGCCAAGCAGTGCCATGTCCGCACCTGGGATCTAGGCTGGTGAACCCCGGGCCGCCAAAGTGGAACATACGAACTTAACCGCTGTGCCACCAGGCCGGCCCCTGAGTTTTTTTATTTTGATCCTGGGGTTACTTAGAACTGTGTGCTGTCAAATTTTCAAATACTTGGGAACTTTCCAGACATCTCTTTGTTATTGATTTCTTTTTTTTTTTTAAAGATCTTATTTTTTTCCTTTTTTTTCCCCAAAGCCCCCCAGTACATAGTTGTATATTCTTCTTGTGGGTCCTTTTAGTTGTGGCATGTGGGATGCTGCCTCAGCATGGTTTGATGAGCAGTGCCATGTCCACGCCCAGGATTTGAACCAACGAAACACTGGGCCGCCTACAGTGGAGCACATGAACTTAACCACTCGGCCACGGGGCCAGTCCCTGTTATTGATTTCTAATATAATTCTACTGTGCTTAAAGAACATACTCTATATGATTTCAATTCATTTACATTTATTGAGAAGTGATTTATGGTCTAAAATGTGTTCTATCCTGAAAACATTCCATGTGCACCTGAAAAGATATTTTAAAATATGTATTTTGCAGTTGTTGGGTGTTCTATAAATGAAAGGTCAAATTAATTGACAGTGTTACTCAAATCTTCCTAATCCCTACTAATTTTGTCTTCTTTTTATTAATTACTTGCCCCATTCTTGCTTACTGGAACTCCTATTTATATAGAAGTTGGACCTTCTAGACTAATCTTTCTTATCATTCCATCCCTGTTTTCCACTTCTTGGTCTTTTAGTTCTATACTCTAAGGGATCTCCTTCATCTTCTAAGTTATATACTGAATTTTTCATTTTTACTATTGTATTTTTAACTTAAAAAAAAGCATCCTGTTCTTATTTCATGGCTGCAATACAGATGTTTAGTTATAATATCTTTTGAAATCTGTTTCTGCTTTCTCAATAGTTGTTTTCCTCTGAGCTCTTTTTTTCTGTTTGTTTTGGTCTACATACTCTTGTTTTTCAGGTTTTCCTCAAAAGCTTGGTGATCTTTGGATCCGTTCATATTTAAGTGAAAGGTATAAAAATTGGACTAGAAGTACTATGTGTGGGTCATTCCATTAAGTCATCATTATAAATATTGGTAGGGGTTTTTTCCTTCCTTCCAGGGCTTGTCAAATCCCCCGGAGAGGACCTCTTCAATCCTTAGCTGGCTGCCCGCTTTTCTATGTGTTATATGAACCTTCAGTTAGTCCTCAGTACAGCATCCTGCCTTCCTCTATGTCCAGTGTCCCTGAGTCCAGAGCTGCTCTGGTTGAAACTCTCCAGAGTGTAAACATCAGTTTTCCGCTGTAGTGGCAGAGGGGCAGGTGCACGGCTGTGTAGGACGAGGATAAAAATGTAGAGCTTTTGCTTCTTGTACAGACTTTCAGCCAATCTTCCTGTTTCCCAGATTCCCTGTGTTCAGAGGTACTCTATTTCCAATTCCTTAATTTTTCTAGAAATCTGTGGTGCAAACTCCTTATTTCTTGGCTCTCCATCCTCCCAACTTCAGGTGAAAAGCAAACAAACAACTAAAAAACTGAGTTTTCGTTTTTTCAGGTTTCTTATATCAGCACTAGTTTCCAAAGTTCTACTGATTACGCCTGTCTGCAGTAGACAGTCTGTTGTGTTGCAGGTGCACCACTCTACCCCCTCCCCCCACCCCTCTTCTCCCCTGGTAGCCACCAATCTGTTCTCTCTGTCCATATTTTTAAATTCCTCATATGAGTGGAGTGATACAGAGATTGTCCTTCTCTCGCTGGCTTATTTCACTTAACATAATTCCCTCAAGGTCCATCCATGTTGTTGCAAATGGAATGCTTTTGTTCTGTTTTGCAGCTGAGTAGTATTCCATTGTATATATATACCACATCTTCATTATCCATTCATCTGTTGATGGGCACTTAGGTTGCTTCCATGTCTTGGCTATTGTAAATAATGCTGCAATGAACATTGGGGTGCATAGAACTTTAGGAATTGCTGACTTCAAGCTCTTTGGATAGATACCCAGTAGTGGAATGGCTGGGTCATATGGTAGTTCTATTTTTAATTTTTTGAGGAATCTCCATACTGTTTTCCATAGTGGCTGCACCAGTTTACATTCCCACCAGCAGTGTATAAGAGTTCCTTTTTCTCCACAACCTCTCCAACATTTGTTACTACTAGTTTTAGATATTTTTGTCATTCTAATGGGTGTAAGGTGATATCTTAGTGTAGTTTTGATTTGCATTTCCCTGATGATCAGCAATGATGAGCATCTTTTCACGTGCCTATTGGCCATCCGTATATCTTCTTTGGAGAAATGTCTGTTTATGTCTCCAGCCCATTTTTTGATTGGGTTGTTTGATTTTTTGTTGTTGAATTGTGAGAGTTCTTTATATATTATGGATATTAAGCCTTTGTCAGATATATGACTTGCAAATATTTTTTCCCAGTTAGTGGGTTGTTTTTTTGTTTCAATCCTGTTTTCATTTGCCTTGAAGAAGCTCTTTAGTCTGATGAAGTCCCATTTGTTTATTCTTTCTATTGTTTCCCTTCTCTGAGAAGGCATGGTGTCCGAAAAGATCCTTTTAATACTGATGTCAAAGAGTGTATTGCCTACAGTTTCTTCTAGAAGGCTTATGGTTTCAGGTCTCACCCTTAGGTCTTTGATCCATTTTGAGTTTATTTTGGTGAATGGTGAGAAAGAATGGTCAATTTTCATTACTTTACATGTGGCTTTCCAGTTTTCCCAGCACCATTTGTTGAAAAGACTTTCTTTTCTCCATTGTATGCCCTCAGCTCCTTTGTCAAAGATAAGCTGTCCATAGATGTGTGGTTTTATTTCTGGGCTTTCAATTCTGTTCCATTGATCTGTGCACCTCCTTTTGTACCAGTACCATGCTGTTTTGATTACTGTAGCTTTCTAGTATGTTTTGAAGTCAGGGATTGTGATGCCTCACGTTTTGTTCTTTTTACTCAGAATTGCTTTAGCAATTCGGGGTCTTTTGTTGCCCCATATGAATTTTAGGATTCTTTGTTCTAATTCTGTAAAGAATGTCATTGGGATTCTGATTGGGATAGCATTGAATCTGTAGATTGCTTTAGGTAGAATGGACATTTTAACCATGTTTATTCTTCCAATCCATGTACATGGAATGTCTTTCCATCTCCTTATGTCGTCATCCAATTCTCTCTGAAAGGCCTTGTAATTTTCATTGTATAGGTCCTTCATTTCCTTAGTTAAATTTATCCCAAGGTATTTTATTCCTTTTATTGTGATTGTGAATGGTATTGTGTTCTTGAGTTCTTTTTCTGTTAGCTCGTTATTAGAATATAGAAATGCTACTGATTTATGCAAATTGATTTTATACCCTGCAACTTTGCTGTAGTTGTTGATTACTTCTAACAGTTTTCCAATGGATTCTTTGGGGTTTTCTATATATAAGATCATATCGTATGCAAACAGCGAGAGTTTCACTTCTTCCCTCCCTATTTGGATTCCTTTTATTCCTTTTTCTTGCCTGATTGCTCTGGCCAGGACCTCCAGTACTATGTTAAATAAGAGTGGTGATAGAGGGCATCCTTGTCTCGTTCCTGTTTTCAGGGGGATGGCACTCAGTTTTTGCCCATTGAGTATGATGTTGGCTGTGGGTTTGTCATACGTGGCCTTTATTATGTTGAGGTAGTTCCCTTCTATGCCCGTTTTCTTCAGAGTTTTTATCATAAATGGCTGTTGGATCTTGTCAAATGCTTTCTCTGCATCTATTGAGATGATCATGTGGTTTTTATTCCTCAGTTTGTTGATGTGGTGTATCATGTTGATTGATTTGCAGATGTCGAACCATCCCTGTGTCCCCTGTATGAATCCCACTTGATCATGATGTATGATCCTTTTGATGAGTTGCTGAATTCTGGTTGCCAGAATTTTGTTTAGAATTTTTGCATCTATGTTCATCAGCGATATTGGTCTGTAGTTCTTTTTATCGTGGTGTCCTTGTCAGGCTTTGGTATCAGCATGATGTTGGCCTCGTAGAATGGAAGTGTTCCATCCTTCCTAATTTTTTGGAATAGCTTGAAAAGGATGGGTATTAAATCCTCTCTGAAAGTTTGGTAGAATTCCCCAGGAAAGCCATCTGGTCCTGGGGTGTTATTCTTTGGGATGTTTTTGATTGCTGTTTCAATCTCTTTCCTTGTGATTGGTCTGTTCAAATTGTCTGCTTCTTCTTGAGTGAGCTTTGGGAAATTGTAGGAGTCCAAGAATTTATCCAGTTCCTCTAGGTTATCCATTTTGTTGGCATGTAATTTTTCAGAGTATTCTCTTATAATCCGTTGTATTTCTGCAGAGTCTGTTGTTATTTCTCCTCTTTCATTTCTGATTTTGTTTATTTGAGCTTTCTCCCTTTTTTTCCTTGTAAGTCTGGCTAGTGGGTATGACAGTCTTCTTGGGTTTGTCAATTAACCAGCTCTTTGTTTCATTGATCCTTTCTACCGCCTTTTTCCTTTCAATAGCATTTATTTCTGCTCTGATTTTTATTATTTCTCTCCTTCTGCTGACTTTGGACTTTGTTGGTTCTTCTTTCTGTAATTCAGTTAGGTGTAGTTTAAGATTGCTTATTTGGGATTTTTCTTGTTTGTTAAGATATGTCTGTATTGTGATGAATTTTCCTCTTAATACAGCTTTTGCTGTATCCCATATGAGTTGGTACTGCATGTTATCAGTTTCATTTGTCTCCAGGTATTTTTTGATTTCTTCTTTAATTTCTTCAATGATCCATTGCTTGCTCAGTAGCGTATTGTTTAGTCTCCACATCCTTGTGCCTTTCTCAGCTTTTTTCTTGTAATTAATTTCTAGCCTTATAACATTATGATTGGAGAAGACGCTTGTTATTATTTCAATTTTTTTAAATTTGTAGAGGTTTGCCTTGTTTCCCAACATATGGTCTATCGATGAGAATGTTCCATGTGCACTTGAGAAGAATGTGTATTCTGCTGTTTTAGGATGAAGCATTCTATAAATGTCTATTAAGTCCAATTGTTTTAGTTTTTCATTTAGCTCCACTATTTCCTTGTTGATTTTCTGTCTGGATGATCTGTCCATTGATGTAAGCGGGGTGTTGAGGTCCCCTACTATTATTGTGTTGTTTTTAACATCTTCCTTTAGGTCTGTTAATAGTTGCTTTATGAACTTTGGTGCTCCTGTGTTGGGTGCATAGATATTTATAAGCATTATTTCTTTTTGATGAAGTGTCCCTTTGATCATTATATATTGTCCTTCTGTGTCTCTCTTTACCTGCCTTATTTTGAAATCCGTTTTGTCTGATATAAGTATTGCAACACCTGCTTTCTTTTGCTTGCTATTAGCTTGAAGTATTGTCTTCCACCCCTTCACTCTGAGCCTGTTTGTCCTTGGGGCTGAGATGTGTTTCCTGGAGGCCACAAATTGTTGGATCTTGTTATTTAATCCATTTTGCTACTCTGTGTCTTTTTATTGGAGAGTTCAATCCATTTACATTGAGGGTGATTATTGATGCATGTGGACTTAATGCTGTCAGTCTGTCGCTCGTTATTTGGTTTTCCTGCATCACCTTTGTTTCTTGTCCTGTGTGTTTTAGCCTACCCATTGACTACTGCAATTTCTTATGCTGGGTTTCTTAGATTTTTCCTTATTTATGTTTTGTGGCTCTGTTCTGTTTTTTAGTTTAGTGGCTACCCTGAAGTTTGTATTTAGAATCTAGTGTATAATATAGTCTATTCTCTGGTGGTCTCTTACTTACTTGGCCTAGACTAATTTAGTCCCTTTCCTCTTCCCCTCCTAAATTATTATTTTCATTTCTTATTCCAACTCATGTTAGGAATTTGTAATTAGGGTGATAAGATCGTCTTTGCTTTGCTGGTTTCCTCACCTTTACCCTAAGGCTATAGTTGAATATTTGCTATCCTATTCTGGTTCTATCTATCTGTCTCCCTACTCTGCGGTTTGTGACCCCTTTCTCCCTTTTTTCTTTTTTCAGGTATGACAGTCTTCTTGAGGATTTCTTGTAGTGGAGGACTTTTGGTTACAAATTCCCTTAACTTTTGTTTGTCTGGAAAAGATTTAATTTCTCCCTCATATCTGAAGGATATTTTTGCTGGATAGAGTATTCTTGGCTGAAGATTTTTATCTTTTAAAGTTTTGAATATGTCACTCCATTCTCTCCTAGCTTGTAAGGTTTCTGTAGAGAAATCTGCTGAAAGTCTGATAGGAGTTCCTTTGTAGGTTATTTTCTTCTGTCTTGCTGCCATGAGTATTCTTTCTTTGTCTTTCATTTTTGCCAGTTTTACTACTATATGCCTTGCAGTAGGTCTTTTTACATTGACAAATCTAGGAGATCTGAAAGCTTTCTCCACACACATTTCTCCCTCAATCCCTAGATTTGGGAAGTTCTCTTCTATTATTTCATTAAGCACAGTTTCTGTTCCACTGTACTTTTCCACGTTCTCAGGAATTCCGATGATCCTTAAAGTCCTTCTCCTCATTGAATTTGCTATTTCTCTGATATTTTCCTCATTTTTTTAAATCCTTAGTTCTCTTTTTTCCTCTGTCTGGAGACATTCAGCCTGTCTATCTTCGATTATGCTAATTTTCTCCTCTATGGTGTCTACCTGGGCATTCAGGGAATCTGTATTCTGTTTTATCTAGTCCACAGTATTTTTCATCTCTAGTAGTTCTGTTTGATTCTTCTTTACAGTTTCAATCTCTTTTGTGAAGTAACTCCGGAACTCGTTGACTTGTTTCTCTATCTTTCCCTCTACCTCATTGAGTTTTTTGATGATAGCTACTCTGAATTCATTTTCACTTAGTTTACCTATTTCCAAGTCCTCAGGACTTAATTCTGTGTTTTTATTGTTTTCCTTCTGTTCTGGAGCTTTTATAAATTGCTGGGTGGTGAAGGAGCGGTTTTTGTGCATGATGGTAGTATGTGGTTGCAGTTGCAGCCCATTGCCACTAGATGGGGGTCAAGAGCTGCACGTTCTGAGCTCTCCGCCTTCAGGCAAGATGGCGGAGCCCAGAGAGGGTTGAGGGAGGAGGGGCGGTTTCTCTTGTGCGCGGATCTGGATTCCTATCAGCTCTCGGTCTCTGGTCTCCCGGGGCCCTGGCTTGATGGGGTCCCCGCACACGGAAGCTTTCCCCTGTCAATGGGTTTCCACTACACCGGCAGCGGGAGTCCTGGGCAATCCCCCAGTCGCACGGCCCTTCCCCTGCTCCTTCCCTCACCCGTGGCAGCAATCCCAGTCTCTACGGGAGGGAGCGAAGTTGTCTCCTACCCTGTTTCAGCTCCTCCGAGGCCGGCAGCAGCCTCTCTGTCTTCTGTCGTCTTGGTGCTGTAGGTCTCTGACAGTCTGGCATTAGGTTTATTGGCTGAAATTCAGTTTTTCCAATCCTTTGTTGTAGTTTGGAGGCGAGAGAGTCCCGGGTCAGCTCACCCTGCCATTTTGCTCCACCCCTTCTCCTCTAAATAGCTGAGTTTCTAATTAGAAGTTCTCTAATTCAGGAAAACTATCACCTAATATATACTCATTTATTGTCTCTCCGCCATTCTTTCATTCTTTGTGTTTTCTAGGACTCATATTCAATGTGTCAGAGCCTCTCAAGCTATTATCTGTATCTTTAAGTTGATCTCTCATATATCTTTTTCTCTTTGTGCTTGATTCTTCCAATCTATAATTTTTTCTTTGACTATATGCAGTTTAGTCTTTATCTAAGGTATTGAGTTTTTTAAAAAAATTCCAATGACTATAATGTATAGTTATATTTCAATGACTATTTCTCATTTCCAAGATTTTAAACTGTTTTTTTGTTGTTTTGTTTTGTTTTTGTGAGGAAGATTCACCCTGAGCTAACATCCATTGCCAATTGTCCTTTTATTTTGCTTGAGGAAGATTAGATTAGCCCTGAACTAACATCTGTGCCAATCTTCCTCTATTTTGTATGTGGGATGCTTCCACAGCATGGCTGATGAGTGGAGTAGGTCCACACCCAGGGTCCAAACCCAAGAACCTCGGTCTGCCTAAAGTGGAGTGTGCGGCACTTTAATCACTCAGCCATGGGGCTGGCCCCTAAACTGGTTAATTTTTCCTATCTACATGACATTATTTAATTTCCGGCTGTTTGGGTCATAGTTTTATTTTATTTATTCATTTTTTTTGCCTAGGATGATCTGCCCTGAGCTAACATCTACTGCCAATCTTCCTCTTTTTTTTGTTTGAGGAAGAGTTGCCCTGAGCTAACATCCATGCCAATCTTTCTCTATTTTGTACATGACTTGCTGCCACAGAATGGCAGCTGACAAGTGGTGTAGGTCCACACCTGGGATCTGAAACCATGAACCCCGGGCCGCCAAAGTGGAACACACCAAACTTAACCACTAGGCCACAGGGCTGGCCCCCATAGTCTTATTTTTAATACATTATTATTATTCTGTTTCTCTTTAAGAATTCTAAATGTACTTATTACAGTTTGACTGCACCATACATGTGCATTCAATTCCTGATGGTTACATTTTTTTTTCTTTAAAGATTTTATTTTTCCTTTTTCTCCCCAAAGCCCCCCAGTACATAGTTGTATATATTTTAGTTGTGGGTCCTTCTAGTTGTGGTACATGGGATGCCACCTCAGCATGGCCTGATAAGCGGTGCCATGTCTGTGCTCAGGATTTGAACTGGCAAAACCCTGGGCTGCTGAAGCAGAGCATGCAAACTTAACCACTTGGCCACAGGGCCAGCCCCCGGATGGTTACATTTTTGAAATTAATTTTCAAATTTTGAGGGGCTGGCCCAGTGGCGGAGTGGTTAAGTTTGCGTGCTCTGCTTTGGTGGTCTGGGATTCGTGGGTTCAGATCCTGGGCGTGGACATACACACTGCTCATCAAACCACGTTGTAGTGGCATCCCACATAGAAAACAGAGGGAGACTGGTAGAGCCACTATGGAAAACAGTATGGTGATTTCTCAAAAACTAAAAATAGAAATACCATATGACCCAGCTATCCCACTACTGGGTATCTATCCAAACAACTTGAAATCAACAATCCAAAGTGACCTATGTACCCCTATGTTCACTGTAGCACTATTCACAATAGCCAAGACACGGAAACAATCCAAGTGCTCATCGACCAATGACTGGACAAAGAAGATGTGGTATATATATATACAACGGAATACTACTCAGCCAATAAAAAAGAGACAAAATCATCCCATTTGCAATGACATGGATGGACCTGCAAGGTATTATGTTAAGCGAAATAAACCAGACTGAGAAAGACAAATGCTGTATGATTTGACTCACATGTGGAAGATAAACTAACACATGGACAAAGAGAACAGTTCAGTGGTTACCAGGGGAAGGGGGTTGGAGGGTGGGCACAGGGGGTGAACGGGAGCACTTACATGGTGATGGACAAGAAATAATGTACAACTGAAATTTCACAATGATGTAAACTATTAGGAACTCAATAAAAAAAATAATAAAAATAGAGGAAGATTGGCACAGATGTTAGCTCAGGGCCAATCTAACTCACAAAAGAAAAAAAAAAAACGTTTTTTGAGATAACTGTGGATTTACGCAGAGTTGTAAGAAATAAGAGAGAGATCTTACCTACCTGTTAGTCAGTTTCTCCCAATAGTAACATGTTGCAAAACTATAGTATAAAATCCCAACAAGGAATCTGACATTGATACAATGAAGACACAAAATATTTCCATCAACACAAGTATACCTCATGTTGCCCTTTTATAGCTATACTCACTTCCCTCCCACTCCCACCCCTCCTTAACTCCTGGCAACCTCTAATCTGTTCTACATTGCTATAATTTTATCACTTCAAGAATCTTACATAAATGGAATCATATAGTATATAAGCTTTTAGGGCTGTTTTGTTTCCTACTAGTATATAATTCTCTGGAGATTGATCCAGGTTGTTGCATGTATCAAGAGTTTAGTCCTTTTTATTGGTAAGTGGTATTCCATGGTACGGATGCACCAGTTTGTTTTACCATTCACCTGCTGAAAGACATCTGGGTTATTTTCAGTTTTGGGCTATTATGAATAAAGCTGCTATAAATGTTTGTGTAGAGGTTTTTGTGTGAACATAAGTTTTCTTCTCTCACTGATAATTACCCAGGAGTGCAATTACTGGGTCATATTGTAGTTGCATATTTAGTTTTATAAGAAACTGCCAAACTGTCTTTCAGAGTGGCTGCACCCTTTTATATTCTTACTGGCAACGCATGAGAAAGCCAGTTTCACTGCATTCTTGCCAGTAGTTGGTGTTAACTCTATTTTTTAAATCTTAGCCATTCTAATAGTTGTGTAGTAATGCCTCATATTGTAGCTTTAATTTGCATTTCCCTAAGTGGCTAATGATGTTAAATATCTTTTCACGTGCTTATTTGCCATCCATATTCCTCTTAGGTGAAATGTCTTTAGACGATTTTCTGATTGGATTGTTTTCTACTGTTAAGATTTGAGAGTTCTTTATATATTCTAGACACTAGTCCTTTGTTGCATATTTTCTCCTACTCTGTAGCTTGTCTTTGCATCGTCTTAACCGAGTCTTTCACAGAACACACGTTTTTAATTTTGATGAAATACAATTTATCAATTTTCTCTTTTATAGATCATGTTTTTGGTGTCAAGTCTTAAAACTCTGCCTAGCCCTACTCTTGGCCTACTGAAGATTTTCTGCTAGGTATTTTTCTAAAAGTTTTATGTTCAAGT
The DNA here is from genome assembly GCF_021613505.1 of Equus quagga. NCBI lineage: Eukaryota > Metazoa > Chordata > Mammalia > Perissodactyla > Equidae > Equus > Equus quagga. The sequence goes on along the minus strand of NC_060268.1, from coordinate 58,425,692 downwards.
CCTTGATCCATTTTGAGTCAACTTTTGTATGAGATTCCTTTTTTTCTTTTTGGCGTATGGTGTCCACTTGTTCCAATATCACTTGTTGAAAAGGCTATTTTTCATCCTAAGAATTGCCTTTGCATCTTTGTCAAAATCAGTTGGGTGTATTTGTGTGTCTATTTCTGGATTCTCTGTTCTGCTCCATTGGTCTAAGTGTCCATGCTTCTGCCAGTATCACACAGTCTTGATTACTGCTGACTATATAATGAGTCTCAAAATCAGGTAGTCTGATTCTTCCCACTTTATTCCTCTTTTTCAAAACTGTTTTACTTCTTTGGCCTTTCCATATAAACTTTAGAATAATCTTGTCTATATCTACAAAATATCTTGCTGGAATTTTGATATGAATTGTATTAAGCTTGCATATCAATTTGGGAAAAACTGACATGTTTACTATGTACTTCCCATTTATTTAGATCTTCTTTGATTTACTTCATCAGCATTGTGTAGTTTCAGCATACAAATCTTGCAGACGTTACACCTAAGTGTTTCATTTTTTTGAACTATTACAAATGGTATTATATTCTTAATTTCAGTGTCCATGTGTTCATAGCTGGTATATAGTAGATATACAATTAATTTCTATATGTTTATCTTATATTCTATGACTCAGCTAAACTCACTTATTAGTCCTGGGAGTTTTTTGTATATTCATTGGGGTTTACTATTGTAGACAATCACATAATGTGCAAATAAGTACAGCTGTATTTCTTCTTTTCTGATCTGAATGTCTTTCATTTCCTCTTCTCTTACTAGCTACAACTCACAGCACCATGCTGAGTAAAGACTGGTGACAGCAGAGCAGAAATCCTTGCCTTGCTCTTGATCTTAGGAGGGAAGCATTAGTCTTTTGTCATTAAGCATAGTTCAGCTCCATTCCTAGGATATATGAGGCAGAAAGAAAACCCAGTAAACTCACCACCATGTTGTTCCTCAAGTCTTGAGGTCCCTGGCCAGTCTCTCTTTTTGTCTCCAGTTTTCACAGTCTTCTTCTATTTGTCTTATATATAATGTACAGAGTTTTTAGTTGTATTTAGTGGGAGAAATAGGGAAAAGTATGTCTACTACATCTTCCCTAAGGTGGAAGTCCTCATTAATTTTTATTGGTTAACTTTCTTAGCATTAGATTTCTATTACATAAAATTTTGGTTTGCAAGCTCTTTTTGAGTGGGATGTTTTTGCTACTAATTTTCCTCCTTCTTGGTTTAATAGTTTTGCAATTTCTTCCATCTAGTCCCCTAAGAACCTAGTCTGAACAGGTCCTTTACTGGCTCATACCATTAGAAGAAACTTAGGATATCACAGTCCTAATCACTGAACCAGCAGGCAGCTTGACATACTTCTTCACCACTCCTTAGGCCTCCCTCCTCCCCACTCAATTAACTTTTTAAAGCCTCCTTTCACGAGGCTACTTGGGGGTTGGCATCTCACTCCCCTGGCTTCCAGTTCTATCTCTTTATGGGGCATTTTCAGTATCTAGTTACCACTCAGGAACTCATCTCTCAGGCACCATTCTCTGTCCCCAGATCTGGAGATCAGCAGGCCCACAGCTTCAGCCTCACTCAGTGACTTACATTGCTTCTATTTTTGGTCAATGAAGATGGTTATTTTGTTTCTGAGCCCAAATATATTCTTTGACTTTCACTTTATATATTTTACTCCTTGCTACATGTTTGGAACAGAGAGGATATGTCAAAAGTTTGAACACAGTAAGTCATCTTACTGATTCGAAGTCCCAAGGTACATTTTCTATGTAATGTATCCAGAAAATCAGTCTGAGGACTCTAGAATGAGCCTTTTGTTTGTCTTTTGTCATACACTAATAAAATACTATTTTATTCAGCACTCCCAGGGCCTGTCTGTAGCAACTCACCTATATTGATTTTCTTCTTTGATGTAGACTGCTGTCTAAAGATCATTGGACTTGGAGTCAGAAAACCTTAGTCCAAATCCTCGGTCTGTTACAGTGTAACCTTGGACAAGTCACTTAACCTCTATCAATCTCAGATTTTTAATCAATACTACAGGATTAAAACAAATAAATAAGATTATTAAATTAGATAACTAGCCCATAGTATGTTTTCAATAAATCAATACAAAGAGAGGGCTTAGACAAAACCATGGAGCATCAGGACCTGAGCCCTGAAACTCTTGGGCGTGGCTTTAAATAAGACCTTATTTAGCTCCTGTTCTGTTTGGAATTAGATTTAGGATGCTCTATCATAAAACCAGATCAGACAAGGGAGCTAAAAAAAAAAATTATCCTACCAGAAAGACTCAACTTAATAAAATTAGGGCAGGAAAGAACTTTGGTTTAGACAATTAGAGTCTAATTAAACATGTATTGAACATCTAGTATTTGCTAGGTGTTTTCATACTCATTATCTTATCGAATATTCACAGTCTTAAATCACTTTTTGAACAAGCCAGGCCATAAAGAGAAAACAAAATCCTATCAACAATCCTGTCATGTAGGGATTGTTAAAAGTACTTTGCAAATAAGGAAATGAAAGCCCAGATAGGTTAAGTAATTTATCAAAGGTCTCATTATTTATTAGTGGTCAGATCTTTAAGGCATTACACAGCTAGCTATCTCTAATGGATTCTGATTCTCTTTACACAATTTCCTTAAAATGTCCCTTTATCTTCACCTTAGATAAAAGACATAGACAAGGTTGCAAGAGGGCATCCAGAGGGGAAAAGGGCAGGATTCCTATCTCTTTCTAGTGCCCTGGCATCTTAAGGGAAATGGCAAACCTAAGAAAGTAATAAGGCTAAATTCTCTCTGGCTCTTAGAAAGGGAATTGAAATGGATGTCTCCTCCCAGTGATGGGCTGCTCTGATTACTGCACAGCCAATTTGAACAGGAACAGAATCCATTTATTTCTACACAAGGTAAGACTCAGAGGTAGGCACCTCATTAATAAGAGCAGATGAGCACAGTTGTATGTAGAGAGCAGGCATACAATCAGAAGACGAATGTTATTCCTACTCCTGAAACAGCTAGGCAGGAACACACGTTTATATATCTGTCTTCTTCCTGTAGTATAATCTGCAAACCTTAGCAATAATGAATGAGCCGAAAAAAAGACAGGTCAGATAGAGTGCTGGAAATAGGGAAGGAGAAGACAAAAAATTCTAACACAGAAAAACAAAATGAAGGCTTGTTTAAATGTCAAAGAAAACACATTTTTTTGAAGTGTAACTCTCTTCCTACAAGGTTCTGAGTTGAGACAGCTGAGAGAGTAAGAGGACAGGAAGGAGAAAGCTGAAAATAACACGTAACAGACCTAGTTTCTCTATTAGGGACTAGCTCTAGGGCAGTAAGTAGGCTGAAGAGAAAGAGAAAATTTGGTTTTCATTTTAGAAAGCTTCCTATTTTGAATAAGTGTTCACAAAATAAGGAAAGGCTTGACATGTTTGAAAATGATAATATTGCTAAAAATAGTAGTAATAAATAGTGCTCTGTGTTTCTCTAGGAGGTTATTTTAACATTTACCAAGGGTCTTAGAGACATAATCTCATTAAATTTTATTGAGTTTTAGAGTGCTGAGTATTCTCCCTTCTTGATGACAATCAACATCGGAGCAGAGTAAAGCGGGAATGATTTAGGTATGAAGCAGCAGTCAGCTTCCCACAGGTCTCAAGAGCGGTGCGCAACGCTGACACAAAACCAACCCCAAAGCAGCACTGCTTTACTTTAGAGGACAATTCAGAACCTCAAAACAGTTGTGTAGTCAAGACTGATCTAAAGCACAAGAGTGGAAAGAGTAAATTTTACCTCCAGGGTCCTCAATTTTACTATTTCCACTAGTAAATACCTTCATGCTCAGGTGACCACTCTCCTTGAAACACTTCCTTCACTTGGTTTCCAGGACAAGGACACCAAACTCTCCTGGTTTTCCTCTTAATCTTTCTGGTCACTCCTCAGTGTCTTCTGCTGTTTCTTCTTTTGTTTTTTTTTGAGGAAGATCAGCCCTGAGCTAACATCTGCTGTCAATCCTCCTCTTTTTGCTGAGGAAGACTGGCCCTGAGCTAATGTCCATGCCCATCTTCCTCTAGTTTATATGTGGGATGCCTGCCACAGCATGGCTTGATAAGCGGTGCCATGTCTGCACACCTGGGATCCAAACCGGCGGACCCCGGGCTGCTGACGCTGAACGTGCGAACTTGACCGCTGCGCCACTGGGCTGGCCCCTGCTGTTTCTTCTTCATGTCTAACTGATGACTCTAAACTTCTATCTCCTGTTCCAACCTTTCCCCTGAACTCCAGATTCATATATCTAATTGCAAATTTGACATTTCCATCTGATGTCTAAATAGAGATCTCAGACTTAACATGACCCAAACTGAGCTCCTAACAACTACTCTCCCCCTGATACTCTCCCACCTTCCCAAGCAAAAACTTGCTCTGAGTTTTCCCTATTCAAGCTAACGGCATCTCCATCCTTTCAGGTGCTCAGGTCAAAAACCTTGGGAGTTTTAGTTGACTCTTCTCTTACTCTCATGTCCCACATATGACAGTCAGCAAATCTTGTAGGCTCAATATTCAAGATATATTCAGATTTTTACCATACCTTATTACTTCCACTTCTCCAACTCCAAGCACTCCTTGAATTATTACAACAGCCTTCTAACTTACTTCCATCCTTATCCCTCTCTGACCTATTCTCAACACAGGTGCCAAAGTGATCCTGTTAAAACCCAAGCCATACCCTATCATTCCTCTGCTCAAAACCTTCCAAAGGCTTCTTTCCACCTCACCCAGATTGAAGGCCTAAATTCTTACTGTGACCTTAAAGGCCTCAGATGATCTTGGCCTGCATTACCTCTCTGATCGACGTCATCTTCTACTACTCTGCCCCTCACTCTGATCAAGCACAGTGACCTACTAGTTGAATACAAAAGGCATGTTCCCGTCTCAGGGCCGTTGAACTTGCCATTCCATCTACCTGTAACATCCCCCTGCCACTCCCCATGTTCTCAAAGCTTACTCTCCTTTCATGTCCTTCAAATATTTTCTCAAAAGTCATCTCAGTGAGGCCATCCCTAATTCCAACCCCCTGACTTACATACTCCCTAGTTCCCTTTCCTACCTTTTTTCCCTCTTCCAAGGTATATATCAGCACATAACACAGAAAAATTTTATTTATTGATCTTGTTTATTGTCTGTTCAGTCCTAGTAGAATGTAAGCTCTATGAAGGCAAAGATTTTTGTCAGTTTTTTTCACTGGTATATCCATAACTACTAGAAACATATTTGGCATATAGCAGGTGCTCAATAAATACATGTTGAATGAATGAATGCTCCTATTTCTCTCCAGAAACTTTCTGGTCAAGGAAATAAACACTTGCAAGTAGTTCCATCCTTATACATAATGGGGCTAAGAAGTCTTACTAGTGTTTTAATAGAATAATGGTTTATTTTGTGGGTTGAGTAAGTACCTACTTAACCCAACTGAGTCAGTAACTAGCTGTATAACTATGGACAAGCTACTTTATCCTCCTGGGTTTCAATTTCCTCAACTGTAAGGACTAGATAACCTCCAACTCTAAAGTTCTGTGGTTCTATGAAAGGCTGTGAAACTCAAGCACTTAAAAGTATAAATGATAAAATGCAATTCCCATAGAGTTTTAATAATGATCAAAGACTTAAGCCAAAGAAAATACAAGGCATGAAGTATAAGGCATGTCATTTCAGACATTATTTCCCAGGCAGAAAAAATTTTACCTGAGTGGGAGTATAAATTGGTAAAAGCACTCTGGAAAACTATTTCATTTCTACCAAAGCTTATGTATTTTTCTAAGCAGATCTGCTAAAGCTAAACATACATCTACCCTATGAGGCAGCAATTCTTAGAAATAGGAGCTAACATCCAACAAAAGACATGTAAAAGAATGTTTACAGCAGCTTCACTTATAATAGCCCCAAAATGGAAACAACTCAAATGTCCCTAAAAAGTTAATGGATAAATAAATTGTGGTATATTCATAATGTAATACTATACAGTATTGAAGAACGAACTACTATTAGACACCACAGCATGGATGAATCTCACAGACATAATGTTAAATGAAAGAAGTCAGAGAAAAGAGGACACACCATGTGATCACATTTCAAGATAGGAAAACTCATCTACGATGATAAAAATCAGAATGGTTTTTTTGGGTGGTATTGACTGGAGAGGGCATGAGAGAACCTTGTAGGGCTACTGGTAATGTTCTAATTCTGGATCTAGACCAGGGGTTGACAGACTTTTAACATAAGGGACACAAACAGGCAGCGGACTGGATTTGGCATCTGGGCTGCAATTAGCAGACATCTGATATAGACCATCTCACTCCTTCCAGGGCAAATGATGGAGGCCAGTGGGGAATGGTATATTTGCCCCAGGCTTCAGCCTCTGAATGCATTCTCTCACTGAAACAAAGCTATAAATGAGAGCTTAATGAAATACTTCTACTGATATTAGGCACTCAAAAGTTGTTTGTTGAACAGGTAAAATCAAACAGCAGCTTATCTGGGACCCAAATTAACAATTATTTAACTGTTTCTACAGAAAAATGTTTTGAAAATGAACTTTGGAACACAAGCCATTCATAAGTTGAGGACTCTCCATATACAGAGGATATTTTAATCTTTTTCTTGATGACTCAAGGACATTACTCTAGAGGTAAGTATCTCACGATGTGGTAAAGGGATGTCCCCTTAAAGGTTACTGAGGTGTTATGAGTTAATGACCCTCTATTTATTGTGACCAAACTACTCTGTTGAGTTTTTGTGTCTTGCTTTTCCGTCTCTTCTCTGGTTATCAACAGTAGCTTTTTCTTGTCATTAATATGTCTACCTGGGCCGGCTGAGTGACGCAGCGGTTAAGTGCCCACATTCCGCTTAGGTGGCCCGGGCTTCACTGGTTCAGATCCCAGATGTGGATATGGCACTGCTTGGCAAGCCATGCTGTGCAGGTGTCCCACATATAAAGAGGAAGATGGGCATGGATGTTAGGTCAGGGCTAATCTTCCTCCAAAAAAAAAAAAAAAAAAAAAAGTCTACCTTTTGCAGCAGTAGCCCTTCCTTTATTGCCAACCTTTGTATCACACCCAACTTCCTTCTTGTAACCTACTCCAGATGAGGGAGTCAGGGAGTCAACCCTAATGTAGCTCTATTATCAGGCCATATAGGTCCTCTTATTTGATTTCATGACTATATACATTCCACATCCATTAATTCCATAATTTTATTAAGAGTCTATTATATTTGGAACTCAAAGTCCATGGGGAAAAATTCTACAGCTAGTAGCCAAAGGAATCAGTTAGTCAGACAAAACCGTTTTTGGTAACTCCCTGCAACTAATTTGTTAGTGAGCTTTGAATACAGTGTGTGGGTATGTGTGATCAATGCCCAATAAATTTTTTAAAATGGAATACTTGTTTTTAGCCCTCTTTTTAAGTATATTATTTTTACCAGTGAGGGTCACAGTACAGGTATAAAGAATGCCTAGATATGGCTACAAAATGAAATAGACATCTTTAAGGCTTTCCCAGACAGAGAAACTAAAAAGTACTGCTCCAGCAATGGTTTTCAAAGTGTGGTTTGGGGACCCTTGGAAGTCCCAAAGCCAGTTTCAAGGGGTCTGCAAAGTCAAAACTATTTTCATAATACTAAGACAAATTTTCCTTTCTATTTTCATTCCCTCATGAGTGTACTAAGAGTTTTCCAGAGGATGCATGACATGATATTTCACCATATTGAATAGACAAGTATAATTGGAATCCAGCTTGTCCTCTATTAAGCCAGACATTAAAAAGATTTTTAAAAATGTAAAACAATGCTATTCTTCTCATTAAATATTTTTAGAAACTATATTTTTTATAAATATATGTTGTTAATATGTAATAGGTTTATTATTATTTTAAAATAGATTTATAAACATATTTTAATAGTTTCTCTGTTTTAATAACTATTATGGCAAATATCAATAAATATAAACAAAAGCTCTTAGAGGTCTTTAATAACTTTTAAGCGTGAAAAAGAGTTCTGAGTCCAAAACATCTTACAACTGCTGACTTGAGGCATTGTTCTACTTCTGCCTTTTAATCGGGATGCTAAGCAAGCTGATGCTACCTTTACGCTGGGGACAGGAAGTTGAGGACCAGCCAGTTCTACCTCTGCTGTCAGTTTTGCCTTCTGGGGATCCGCTCGCTCAGCTGGAATTCTCCTAAGTTAGAGAATTCTGGACCCTGAAGAGAGGCAACTGATGATCTGTAAAGGAAGCAGGGAACTTTGGAGGAATCATGGGCTGAAAAAGAAGAAATCAGAGCTGGCTTTCTGTGGCATCTGGATAAGAGCCAGTCACCATGGCCTTTCCATTCTGCCTTTGAACTCTCTCTGAATAATGTCTTCCTCTCCATCCCCACTACAACCACCGGAGTCCAAGACCTCATTAACTCACCTCTAAGACTATTCTAACAGCCTTTGAATTGTGCTCTCTAACTCCAGTTTGTTGTGTTTTTTTTTTTGTGTGTGTGTGGGGGGAGAAGTCAGTTTATTGATGTGTTGCAACCCACCACCCAGACATACTTAAGCACAGAGGATTTAACTCTGAATCCTTTCCAGAAATGAAGCAGGAATAAAAACCACTATGACAATACAAAACCATTGTAAATTTTAGGTATTTTCCCTTCAGTATTTCAATAAACATGATTCCTTCTGGCATGTATTTCATTTTAAGTGAACATGATTTACTAATAACACCAGTTTTTAATTCTGTCAATCTGGCTGGTAAACCACTGTCAGATTAACCTACGTCAAACACTGCTTTCATGCAATTAGCTAGCAAATATACATTACTTATTCTACCCCATCATTGTGCTGAGTGCTATTGGAGATTTAAAACTTTCACTGAACTGAAAGTTTTACTCTACTTGGGGAAAGGTAAATGAATATACATAAAATCATTAGTAGGAAAAAAAAAGAAAAACATATGCTGTGTCCTATGGTATAACCACAGAGTGTGATAGATCAGAGAAGGAAGACTAGGTGGGATTTTGTAAATCTTAAGGGGATCTGGGATGAGCAAGGCACACATAAGGAAGAGTTAAACTATGTGATGACGAACTGTGGCTACATGTCAGACAGCAGGAAGAAGACCTGGAAGAAGCTAGTCTGATACTCGATGCTAAATAAATACTTGTTAATTGTTTCTGATTGGTGCACTAATACATTAAAAGAACTTACAGATAGAAAACAAGATAAAAACTTCTGATTGGTGTGCTGGGTTGCTTGAGTCACCCTCCTCTAACAATTGTTGCTCATCTACAGTTTTCTAAATATGGTAAAATGAAGGTTATGGTTTTTAGCTTCTTTTTATTATTTAATTACTTAATTCATTTTACACCATTCCCATGCCCCCTCTCCCTTTAGCCATTCTGTTTAAAGTACACATTTTTGTTTGCATATATTCATATAAAATGTATATTGTTTTGATTTCATGTATTTTAGTTTACATATAGTATTATGTCATAGATCTCATTGGTTTTTTCCCCAACTTGGCACTACGTTGTTAAGAATCATCCATATTGCTCTATTATATTTAACCTGTGAGGTTATTTGTAATGTCTATACCTATCATTTACTAATCAATATTTAATGAGTTCCTATCAGTAGTTAGGGGCTATGGAGATACACAGAATTACAAGCCATGGTGCCTATCTTAGTCTCATTTATCTTACAAGCCAGCTGGAACAGACAGACATGCAAAAGATAACATGCTATCAGGGACAGCTGATAAAGACAGAGTAAAGCTTGGTTGAATAGCTGAGTGAACTACACCTTGCCATATCATGACATATTTAGTAAAAAAGGAGAGATAGGAAAGATGTGGCATCTAGATTTAAATGAACTGATACGGTGATGTTGTAAAATAACATTTTAAACATTTCTAGACTTTCCTCTAGATGGTGCTAGAGTAACTATATTGTCTTATAATTCAAGTTTCCTTCAACATTATAAAGAGTAAGAGGTAATTTCTTCATTAGCAACTTGATGGCCCTCTACCAATTTTATTGCCCTTTCGCTCTCAGTCTTGGACAATGGAAAATCCTGGACACTGCTAAGAAATTAAAATCACAGACAACTCAAATCCCAATGGTTTCTCATTCAATCGACAAAGAGCTATTCATTCAAAGCAATGTGCTATTTGTGTGTGTGTGCGGGTGGAAGAGTGGAGTTGAATAATTTTCAGTCTCTGCTTCCAGGAAGCTTATAATCTAGAATGAAACAAAGGGAACAAAACCCAATATAAAGCAGAAGACATTATCACCAGCAATGCTTGCCACTACAAATCTAAAAGATCACAGGGATGCATAAGGTAGGTAATGAATACTCTAACCTGCCTAAGGAAATAAGGGGTACTTTAAAGACTAGTGATAAGTTTTTAAAGACTGGCTTAAAATAAAATTATTGTTGGACATACCTATAGTAGCTACCCAAGACTCTGTTATATCAGGCATCTGGACCAGATGGAAGTCCTGTCTAGGAACATAGTGTACATTCTGCACAGACTTTCAGTATCTTAGGTAATATGGTATAATGATAGAGAAATGTGAACTGAGCTCTAAGATTTCATGTTATAAGGTTTTTTGTTTGTTTTTTAAAGAAATTTTGAATAACCGAGCTCCTAGTACGCAGAGAGCTGGGGATGCTGGTGACAGCAGTGGTTAATGAGAGAGTAAGGTGAGAGAACTAACACCTAACATGTGAATACAAACAAAACAGCTTCTACTTCCTCCCCAAGAGGGGAGTATCTGAGGAAAACTACATCACTGGCGTCTGGAAAACACTTATGAGAAAGTTCTAACGAGGCCTTCTCCATCAGCTATCATTTCCAGAGCAGCTTACAAACTTCTAGGTCATCTTATGTCCTTGCTATGTCAAAGATGCTTTCTCCTTGTAAAATCTTCTTGATGGCTCCTGTCACAATCTTTCTCCTCCAATGCTAGTGATGAACTGGCTGGGGAACCCCAACATTGAACAGAAGCTGAGGGATGGCTCACTGCTCCTAACTAACCCCTCATAACAGCAGGTACCTGTTAAAAGTTACATGGTCTCCTAGTTAAAAGTAACTAGGCTGAAAAAGAGCTTCTGTGGTCTGCTCAGCTGCCTTACCCAGAGTTGCTCTTTCAGGAAAAGCTGAAAATGAACCAAGCTCTATAACTGAGGCAAAAGTGATCTCTTTTAGTTCTCAATTACATGGCATCTGCTGATTTTATCATTAACAGGGCTCTTACACACTATTTGGTGGTGTAGTTATTTGCATATACTATCTGAAGATACTTCAGTTATAAGATTTCCTGAAAATGAGCTCTCATATACAAAGCAAATGTGAAAAAAAACCCTCCACAAATCTTAGGAAACAAAGCTGCCTATTAGGCATTACATGGCAAAAATGTGACAGAAAATAAATTTCTTTCATTCCAGCCCATTTGCGAGTAAACATGACCACCCTTAGGCAAAGTTAAGGTGTTCTTTGATTTAGCAAAGGTTTACATTTCTAATGTAACCGAATCTATCAATCTTTTTCTTTGTGATTTTTTCTATTATTTTTATGCTTATTAGCCTTTTAATCTAGAAATTTGAATATTTACTTATATAGTATTTTAATTGAGTGGCTTCACAAAAATCAAACAAACATGTACCTCTTTAATAAATCTTGAATTTAAACAGTGTAAACATTTCCACTGTTCAACAAGAGTGCTTAAAATACTGTTTAAAACAGTGTTTTATATATATAAATATATTATATATATTTATATATACACATAGATACACATAGTTATTTTTTCTATTTTGTAAATTTTTTCTTTAAAAATTTTTTTATTAAACTATAATTGACACGAAAAATTGTAATTAAAGCGTACAACATGATGATTTGAGATATGTACACATTTATATAAACTTACATTAGATAGATGGATAGCTTGAGATAGGTCTCTAAATCAACTTTTTTTCCTTCCTAGAGGGTTTCCCCAATACCTACTACTAGAAAATCCTTCCATTTCCATTGGTTTGCTTATAAATTAGGGCCTGTTTCTGGATTGCCAAATTGGTTCTACTGGGCCATTACCAAACAGTATTTTTATACTTTTTTTTAAATTAGTTTTAAATAAATGGTAAAGGATTTCCTCCTTACCTCCAACACATACATTGTACACTAAACGAATATTCTATTTCACAATCATGTTAACTATTCTCAGTCTTAGGTGAAGATGTACACTTTGCAAGATTTTTCCTCAAAATTCTACATCTCCTTTTCCAATATGCTTTGTAATGGTCTCTCCCTCTACCTATGCCCAGCTTCCTACTTTTAGGAGGTTGATATGCTAAAGACATGTTACTGAAATTGAGCAGAGGACCTCGATCCCTTTAACACATTACCTTTTTTTTCCTGAGGAAGACCAGCCCTGAGCTAACATCTGCTGCCAATACTCCTCTTTTGGCTGAGGAAAATTGGCCCTGAGCTAACATCTGTGCCCATCTTCCTCTTCTTTATATGTGGGATGCCTGCCATAGCATGGCCTGGTAAGTGGTGCACAGGTCAGCGCTGGGACCTGAACCAGCAAGCCCCAGGCTGCTGAAGTGGCATACACAAACCTAACCGCTACACCACCAGGCGGGCCCCATAACATATTTCTGATTCACCGGTTGTCCTGCCCTAGTACAGGTATCTTTTGCCTACAGATTTTCTATACCTCCTCTAAACTTTATCTGTCTTCAATCCTTTACGCCCCAAGACTTCCAGATACAAATTTTATGTTGTCTATTGTGACTGAACTTACTCAATTTAGAAATTAATGATATACTTTACCTAATTCCTTATCTGATATCCCAAAATGTATCCCTATGCCTGCTACATATATATATATATATATTTTTTTTTTTTTTAATTGTCACCTGAGCTAACATCTGTTGCCCATCTTTTTCTTTTCTTCTTCTTCTCCCCAAAGCCTCCCAGTACATAGTTGTATATTCTGGTTGCGAGCGCCTGTGGCTGTGCTATGTAGGTCAGTGCCTCAGCATGGCTTGATGAGCAGTGCCATGTCAGTGCCCAGGATCCAAACTGGTGAAACCCTGGGCTGCCGAAGCATAGTATGAACTTAACCACTCAGCCACAGGGTCAGCCCCTATGCCTGGTATATTATTTCTCTTTCTAGATAAATGTTCTGATTTAAAAAATAATATTAATAATATACTTTGAAATTGTAACTTGTTGCCTCAAGGTAGGTGGGCTAGTGGACAAGGGAAGAATTATTTTCTACTGTCTACCCTTCTTGTCCCTTTTGCACGTTGCACGACTTCACGTATGCATGCAAAAAATAAGTAACCCCTGCGGCTACCCCCCAAAAAATCCCAATGAAGCTGTATTAGAAGAGATAACACCTACATTTTTTTCTTTTCCCTACATATTTACTTACCTGGTACTCAGTGACTACTGAACAGAATAAATAACTCTAACGCTGGTTTAACCCATGGGGCAGGGTTTGGATAGGCACCAGATCTCATCTCTGGCTGATGAGCTGACAGTAGACTAGGAACTCAACTACTTACTCTTCCTTCTTTCAAAGATAAGAATCTCAGTTACTTTCTGATTCTCAATCCAGTGTGGTTCATCAAATTTCCAGCAGCACGGAGGTGTGTGTGTATGTGTGTGTGTTGGCTTCAGGGAAGGAGTGTTAGCCCAAATGACAATATCCTATACAGCAATAATGAGTTTATGATATTAAAATGTAGTGTAAAGATTTAGAATATTTTTAAAAACCACAAATACAATTAAACTGAGTCCTATATGTCTGATGCTTCATTTATAGTTACAACAATTCTACTGAAGGTAGACAATTATCTTTTGCTATACACAAAAATTAACTCAAAATCGATCAAAGACTTGAAGGTAAGACCTGAAACCACAAAACTCCTAGAAGAAAATACAGGCAATTCATTCTTTGACATGAGTCTTAGAAGGATCTTTTCGAATGCCATGTCTACTCAGACAAGGGAAACAAAAGAAAAAATAAACAAGTGGGACTTCATCAGACTAAAGAGCTTCTGCAAGGCAAAGGAAACCAGGAACAAAACGAAAAGACAACCCACCAACTGGGAGAAAATATTCGCAAATCATATATCTTACAAGTGGTTAATCTCCATAATATATAAAGAACTCATACAACTCAACAACAAAAAAGCAAACAACCCGATCAACAAATGGGCAGAGGATATGAACAGACAGTTTTCCAAAGAAGATAGACAGATTGCCAATAGGCACATGAAAAGATGTTCAACATCACTAATCATCAGGGAAATGCAAATCAAAACCACACTAAGATATCACCTTACACCCATCAGAATGGCTACAATCACCAAGACAAAAAGTAACAAATGTTGGAGAAGATGTGGAGAAAAGGGAACCCTCATACACTGCTGGTGGGAATGCAAACTGGTGCAATAACTATGGAAAACAGTATGGAGATTTCTCAAAAAATTAAAAACAGAACTACCATATGACCCAGCCATCCCACTACTGGGTATTTATTCAAAAAACTTGAAATCAACAAGTCAAAGAGACTTATGCACCCCTATGTTCGCTGCATTATTCACTATAGCCAAAAAGTGGAAGCAACCCAAGTGCCCGTTGACTGATGATTAGATAAAGATGTAGGATATATATACAATGGAATACTACTGAGCCATAAAAAAAGACAAAATCATTCTGTTCACAACAACATGGATGGACCTTGAGAGTATTATGTTAAGCGAAATAAGCCAGACAAAGACAAACACTATATGATTTCACTCATATGTGGAAGATAAACTAACACACAGATAAAAAGAACAGTTTAGTGGTTACTAGAGGGGAAAGGGCACATTTATATCGTGACTGACAAATAATAATGTACAACTGAAATTTCACAATGTTATAAACTATTATGACCTCAATCAAAAAAAATAAAGTTACAACAATTCTAATTTTTCAAAATTCACCTAAGGGTTAATTAACATTGATCTGTAAAAACCAAACCCATCACACATATTTTACTTCATTGGGCTCACATTTAAAAGTAAATGTCTGAATTTGTCCAAACAAAGCTAGAGTCAGTTCAAATTCTTGCTTTTTATTTATGTTTTGCTGCCAGATGAAATTTGTGGTAGATTTTGCAGTAAGCATCCATCTTTCTCTGCCACTTATGAGATGAACCATCAGTAGCATCCTAGGCCTTAGTTGTTATCACACACTGAATCTGCCCACTAAATTAAGATTTAGACTCGAATATAATCCCATTAAAATTGTGGAAGAGGTTTCCCAAGTCCTAATGATACAAAAAGTAAAGATGCTTAGTCCCAGACACAATGGGTTAAATCCTTTCTTGCTTCCTCTGATTTTTTGGGGGGGGAGTGGGGGGAGGTATACAGTATTTCTGTTAAGTCTTGATGGCTTTCAAATAATAGTTACCATTTATTGTGTTTAAGAGTCTTCCATATTTTACCTCATATTTAATCCTCTCAACAACCCCCACAGTATTATCATTCCCATTTTACAGATAAACAAACGGAAGTTTAGAGCAGTCTGTCCCAATGCTACCAAAGCTAAATAAGATGCAAAGCCAGGATCCAAATCAGTTTGACTCCAAACTAAAGCCTGTATTTTTGACTATGCTGTCTCACAAGATGAGGATACACTTTTTTTGGCTCTCAGCAGCTCACATTTGCAGGTGTAAAACACTAAATGGTCCATGTACTGCGCTTGAGAATAAAATTGCGGACTAGAGTGAAAGACATCAACATTTGTAGGTTTATTTTTGGCTGAGAAGCAGGTTATTGATTTTCTATTTGACCTCTCTCTTCCAGAAAAGAAATAGAAGCAGCAGTAAAGCTGTATTTATACATACACAGAACAGATGAAAGATACATAGAGCAGAAGAGGCAAGAAGCAAAAAGAGAATGTCAAAGTAAGTAAAAGGCAGCAAGAGGAGAGAAACAGGAGGAGTAGAGGACAGAAATTCAAAAGTCCAAAGCTGCAAGATTATTATGAAACACATAGTCTGTGATTATTTTATTGATAATAGGAGAAACAAAGCTTAGTTCTTGAAGAGCTGGAATATTTCAGAAGTATCTTTTTTTAAGTCACACAAAAAGCAGGATATAACTTAACTAAATCAATCATCATACATTCTTAACATGTAAAAACGTGTGGTTAAATAAAATGTTATAGGAAACCATTTAATGTTATAGGAGAATGTTCATGATATATTCCTTGACAGACAAAGAAGATTACAAATATACAGAGAAGGGTCCCAATTTGTTTAAAACAAAACCACCAAAACGTATGTATAATACAAAACAATCGTAACAGTATTTATCTCTGGGTGATTTAGGATTTTCTCTTTTGTGATTTATGATTTCTTTTTGCTTCTCAAATTTTCAACAATAAAAAGCTGTTACTTACTTCTTTTTTGGAACCATGACAACTATTTATTTGCAAAACTTTCTCATCACCTGAAACAGAAACTCTGTAACCATTAAGCAATAATTCCCTACTCCCTCTGCCCTCTAGCTCCTAGTAACTCTATTCTACTTTCTGTCTATAAATTTTGCCTATCCTAGATATTGCATATAAGTGGAATCATACAATATTTGTTCTTTTGTGTCTGGCTTATTCCACTTAGCATAATGTTTTCAAGGTTTATCCACATCGTAGCATGGATCAAAATTTCATTCTTTTTATTGCTGAATAATATTCCATTGTAAGTATAAACTACATTTTGTTTATCCATTCATTGTTTCCATCTTTTGGCTATTGTGAATAATGTTGCTATGAATATTCGTGCACAAGTTTTGTTTGAACACCTGTTTTCAATTCTTTGGGATATATACCTAGGAGTGGAATTGCTAGATCGTATGTTAATCTTATGTTTAACTTTTTGAGTAACCGACAAACTGTTTTCCACAATGGCTGCAATATTTTACATTCTCATCTGTGATCTACAAGGCTTTTAATTTCCCTACATCCTCTCCAATATTTGTTATTTTCCATTTTCTTTATTATAGCTATCCTAGTAGGTGTGAAGTGGTATCTCATTGTGGTTTTGGTTTGACTTTTCCCTTATGATTAATGATACTGAGCATCTTTTCATGCGCTTATTGGTCATTTGTACATCTTCTTTGCAAAATGTCTACCGAAGTCCTTTGCTCAGTTTTGAATTGGGTTGTTTGGTTTCTTTGTTGTTGACTTGTAGGAGTTCTTTCCATATTTTACATATTAATCCCTAATCAGATATATGATGTGCAAATATTTTCTCCCATTCTGTGAGTTGTCTTTTTCATTCTCTTGATAGCATCTTTTGATGAACAAACGTTTTAAATTTTGATGAAGTCCAATTTATCTATTTTTTCTTTTGTTTCCTGTGCTTTTGGTGTCGTATCCAAGAAACCAGGTATTACTTTTTATTTTTATTTTTTTTTAAAGATTTTATTTTTTCCTTTTTCTCCCCAAAGCCCCCTGGTACATAGTTGTATATTCTTCGTTGTGGGTCCTTCTAGTTGTGGCATGTGGGACGCTGCCTCAGCATGGTTTGATGAGCAGTGCCATGTCCGCACCCAGGATTCAAACCAACGAAACACTGGGCTGCCTGCAGTGGAGCGCGCGAACTTAACCACTCGGCCACGGGGCCAGCCCTCCCAGGTATTACTTTTTAAATCAATAAAAAAAGGTAATGTTTAAAAACCTTCAGAGAAAAAAATAGTTGCTGGTAGTAGGGTAGAAAGTGGAGGAGGTGATATAGTTTATTGTCTCTTATTCTGAATTCAAAACACAGTATAACACAGCTTAAAACAAAGACTGTTTTAAGCACCCACATTCCTCCTTTTACTAGAACAGGACCTAGTAAAGAATCTCCTGGTCCAAAGACACACATGAAAGCTTCTCTACTTCCAACTTTCAATTTATCAACTCTTATAACGAAAACAAAGCTACCCACTGGATCAAGAGCTTACCAATTTTGCCCACCAACTACAGATGGCATATCAGATCATTTGCAGAGTGTCCACTTTGGACTTGAAAATTAGTAGACTTAGCAACAGCCCTTTGGTATCAAACCATTTTATACATTCTATGCAATTTACAACTGACCCCTAAGACTCCTGTCTCAAGACAGAAGCTCTGGTAAAGGGATTTATTCCTGGCTATGTAAATACCAGGTCTATCATCTGTTATTTTTAAAAGACCCCTGTTTCTTTTTCTTTGTTCTTCTTTTTTAAAAAGCTTGTCATCTTAAAAAAAGATTCCCTTGGAAGCTGTATTTCCCTAGCTTGGTTAGAGAAATAAAAAGTGCTAAGCCTAGTGTCCAGTGCTAAGGGGAGTGGTTATTAATAAACACTAATAGTTGTCACTGACACTATTTACCCTGGTGCCAAATTGTTGTTCAATTTAGTCCTGTTCTTTAGAAGTTGAATACGCCTTCAGCTGTGCTCTTTGCTTTCCTGGTAAAGTCCTCTTTACTTTTCCTAAACCTCTTATATGAGCCAAAGGTCCTTTTAGCCACCACTAAATGATCAAGAGCATGTTAAAGGGCTTTGTGTAGTTCCAATTTCTTTCTAAAGGAGAATGACAGACATGTCTGTCTACTGATGTTAGGAGCAAGGGCAAGAAGGAAGAGTGTGCATCTGTAACAAATATCTCAACTCCTGGTCAATACTAAGTTTCAGGTGTTCTAGTCCTCTTTAGAGAAAAGGGTGGAGGAAGAGATCATACAAAAGTAAGTAAGTCACAGTTTCTGGAAACCTGTAAGCATAGCTACATCTTGGCCTGGAGCAGTATAGTGCAGGAAATTGGCTAGAACTGAGAGAGGAGGAAGGCTGGTTTGGAACTCTGGGTACCACTATCTCTTTGGAGGCCCCAACTGGGCGAATGTAGGAATTGTTTACTTCCCAAAGCTGATCTCTGGTATATTATTGTCTAATATTTAATCTTGCCATGCAATTAGAGATTATGCAAATTTCTGAGCACTGTTTCTTCCAGGACAAAAGTTCAAACCAGAGATATAGGGAAAAGGTGAATATAATCAGAAATTCACAAGGGTGAGTAGCCCTCAGAAATGAAAAGACCAGGGAAAATTAGGACCATCTGTGGTTCACCTACTAGCTAAGGTTTTTTTCCTAAATCAGTTGTTATCTGAAAACCATTATTTTTTTATAGGTTTGCCATGTAGTAATATCAGGAACTTTGGTAAAGAGTGCCATATTTCAGGGAGAACTCTAGTTGCAAATCTGTCTACTGCAGTGAAAATTATTAGAGAGAATGCTTTGCTATGCCGTAAATTCTTATGTCCTACCAAACTTCATGCAGGCAGAACCTCAAATCAGCTTAACAGCAACATCTTCTGGTTTTTTATCTCACTTACCCTGGCAATCCATTCATCCACAAGTTATGAATTTGACTGTAAAGAAGGATCGAGTCATGTCTTCCAAAACCAGAAACCCAAAGGCAGAAATGTGGTTATTATTCCCTTTAGAGAGGATACTTTCAAAGAGAATCTATACTTCCCAGGAGCCCTTTATTAACATTCTAAGTATAAATCTCTGAGATTATCCAATAAAGCAATTTAGGATAAAGTCTTCTGCAGAAATGTTTGATGCATATGGAGCAGTGATTCCCAAAGTTTGCTGCACTTTGGATGCATGAGGAGATCGTTAAAAATACTGACACCTGGCTCCCACCTACAGATATTCTGATTTAATTTAACTGCATGAGACCTGGGCATCAGGATTTTTTATATCCCTGCCTCCACATTCTAATATGCAGCAAAATCTGGGAACCATTGCTATAGAAAGTGGTGTCATAAAATTTTCCTGCCTTCTGTTCTGGGATTGACAGGAAACAAAAATCCTAAGCCCCTATTTCTGGGATCTTTTGGGGCTGAATGAGCCAAAGAAAGCACAAAGATAACACCTATCATCTTGGAACCATTTTCACATGACCATGGTATTTTCTCTCCACAGAATTTCAGGCAAATGTATAATAGAGAGCCGGCTGAAACCAATATCAAGCAAGGACCAGTTTGGGGAGTGGTTTAGGTAGATCTCTTAATGCTAAAACTATAAGCAGGAAAAGACCTGGTATAGGGTAGAGATGTAAGGCTAAACTGGAATAGCAAATGTAAACCACTCTACCTCCAGACTGTGGGGACCAGGAAGCTGGGGAGGGACGCCAAACATCTGATACAGTTCCTTTTCCCATCTACAGGTTCCTGCACCAAGGCAACTTTGCTTAAGTGCAACAAAGTCTGGTTCACCCCACTCTTAAATTGCACATCCTCCCTTTCCTCTTGCTGAGGTAACCACACACTGTACCCATAGTGGGTGTTGGCTCAGTAGAGGTCATCATGCCTTTGGCTGTCCAGCTGGAGTCTCTGTCTGAAAACCACTGGAAATAAGAAGGATGTATCATCTCAACGGGACAGCTTTGAGGAAATAATTTCCTGGGGTTGAGAAGGAATCACGCTTGTCCAGTTTTACAGCTTTATGACCTGGCAGGAAAAACCAGGATAAGAACATGGCTAACGACTGGGCTGTATGAAGCACCTTTCCTTGCAGCCGTTTTCAGCTGGAGGCTGAGAGAGACAGCTAACTGCTAAAGCCTCTTTTTCTTTCTGGTAACCTCCACTTGGCATTTCCAGGGTTTGTTAACAGAGCAGAACTGCACCACAGTTGCTCTCAGTGCCAAGGAAAGGGGAACTGTAATGTAGAAAGAGGAACAGTTGGGATCAGATAGTGGATGCTCTTTTGCCCAGACTGGCTTTGGGAAGGAATGCTTCTCATTATTGTGTACAGTTCTAGATTTCCCTCCTCTAACTTGTGACAATAATTATTCTGAAGTTTTCGATGGCCTCTGTTACAGGTTGAATTGTGTCTCTTTGAAAAGATATACTGAAGTCCTAAGCCCCAGTACCTCAGAATGCGATCTTATTTGGAAACAGGGTCTCATAGAGGCAATCAAGTTAAAACGAGGTCATTTAAGTGGGCTCTAATCCAATATGACTGGTGTCCTAATAGAAAGGGGAAATTGGACACCGTCACAGACACACAGAGGGAAGAAGATGTGAAGGCACACAGGGAAAAGACAGCCAAGTGACTGGAGTGGTCTGCAAAGCAAGGGATGCCAAGGTTTGCTGGCAAACATCAGAAGCCAGAAGAGGCAAAGAATTCTCTCCTCAAACCATCAGAGAAAGCACAGTCTTGCCAAATCCTTGATTTCTGACTTCTAGCCTCCAGAACTGTGACACAATATTTCATGTTTTAAGCCACCCAGTTTTTGGTACTTTGTTACATCAGCTTTAGGAAACTAACACAGACCCAAAAGCAGACTGGCATTGATTAAATCAGTCAGATTTTACCTTAACAAACCTCAGCGAATTACTGCTGCTAGCCAAGGAGATCACAGTCTAGGTCAGTGGTTCTCAAGCAGGCATTTTTCACAATAGTCCTAAACTGCAAACAACCCAAATGCCCATCAATAACTGAATATGTAGCATTATATTCACATAATGAAATACTTTAAAATAATGAGAATAAACAAAGTATAGCTACTTGCAACATGAATGAATTTCACTGGCACAAAGTTGAACAGCTAGACATAAAAAAGTACATACTGAAATGATTTTATTTATATAATGTTCAAAATGGTTAACGCTAATCTATGATGTTAGCAGTCAGAATTGATTTTCTGTAGGCGGGGTTAGTTATTGGAAGGGAGGTATGAAGGGGCTTCTGGTTTTCTAGTAATACTGTATTCTTTCATCTAGTTGCTGTTACCACAAAATGTGTTCATTTCGAAAATTCAATTACCTGCATGCTTATGATTTCTGCACATATTCATATTATTGTTCAATAAGACCTATTAATATAAAAATAAAAACAAAACCTTTGGGTTTATGACTTCTATAGATCTGTACCAAGATCAGCTGAGATGCAGGCTAGTTCTATACTTGAGGCAGTCTGCCCAACCTAAACCCTGCAGCAGACCAGTCTAGTATCTAACGCAAACAGCACACAGGGTGGGGGTTGGGGGAGTGGTTCCACTTTCTTCATCCGTTCTTTCTCCATACTGATACTTGAGTGCAGGAGATTTTTTTATAGTATAATAATTCTAAGGAGCAAGCTAAAGGCTGAAAAGCAGAGGAGAGCTGGTAAATGGAAAGAGGCACAGTATTTCAAGTGCAGGAAAATTTTCAAAAGATGGGGATAATCAGAGTCAAAGAAGAAGAAGGCAGGTTATTCACTGAATTAGTTCAGAGTTAAAAGTTTCATTTGATTATGAGTTCAATGAGGGTAGAAAAGTAATTGATAGCAGTCTTTTAGGCTTTTTTTTAGACATCCTAAAGAGAAAATAGAGTACTACTCATGGGAGGGGGAACTACTCAATGTCTCACTGTAGTCTTTTTGTCATAGAGCTTGTTGCTATGGAGAAGGCCATGAAGGCAGCAACTAAGAGAAATAAAGGATCTGGCAGAAGTAAGCACAGGGATAGTGGATTAAACAAAAATTCCTTGAGCAATTACCAAGTAGCAGGGCCTATAAATGATATGCTTTCCATTTTTTTCCTAACCCCTACCTCTCTAAAAGTACATGGGCCTGGTCTGTCACTATAATTTAACTAAAATACAGAGAAGCCTGAATGGGCCTAACAAAGCCCAAGCCTGGCAGAGAAAACACAAGGCCATTTAGCAACGCTTCTTCATGCCAGGGGGAATCAGCTACCTACCCACTCTATCCTGGGGAAATTGTCTCCAGCTGCCTAAATTACAAAGTTGATGCCCTATGATTTCTTTGTTCTGTAAAGCCTGAGGGATATGGGATAATGAAGTATCAGAAGAGGTGGAGAACAGCTCCTTGTTTCATAGAGTAGTCAGAGACAGAGAGACAGAGAAGAGAGAGAGAGAGAGAGAGAGAGAGTTAGTTCTCACTGGTATCATTAAGAGGCAACAGCAGCAACCTGGGAGCAAAGCTCTGCCTGAACTGGTTGAAACTACTGCTGTGGGAGAAAAGGCTAGTTGCCAAGTCTGTTAATAGCTTCTGCCCATCGTTGTTAAAGCAGCTTTATCAACCAGTGCAGGGCCAGGACCTGCTTTTAGCAGTGTAAGCACTGAGACCAGAGGGTTCAACAACATCTTCCAGCAGATCTTGCCACAACCAATGATTAACAATTCCCTTTTCTGTTCCACACAGGTGATCACAGAATTGTGTCAGAGCTGGAAGGACCACAGAGATACGCAGTCCAATGTCCTCATTTTACAAATGAGGAAACTAAGGCCCAGACCAGTTAAATGCCCTTATCAATAAGGCAAGAAAACACCAAGGCTCTCAAAGGGGGCTTCCCTCCTTGGAATCATATGCCAAAGCTGGGGCTAGTGATTAGCCTCAGTTTATACAGAACTAGATTTATTGCCTAGGTATCACTTACCTGGGTTCATACATAAGTACCAGGAAATAAATTATTTGTTAAAAGATGGCATCAGTAACAAAATAGGTCTGTCTTTGAGCCTATCTGAGAGTGTTTTGTTACTGAAATATCAAAAGAACCTCATTTGAAACAAGCTTACTGTATCTGGGAAGCCTGCAGCCTGGCCAACTGTACTGCCTGACTGTGCTCTCCCGGTGGGGAGGAACAAGCTGGGTAAGAGGGCACAAAAGGACATCTCTCTCCCCTGGAGATTAGTTTATTTTGCAATTTGCAAAATGAAACTCAAAAACGTCTGTAACTGAAATTTTTCCTTAGGGCTTCAGGATTTAAATATATGACAGTAGACAGATAACATAATCCACAAGGGGATATAAACATGTAACTGCCCTAAGCATCCCCTGGGAGTAAGCTGCTAGGTGGGAAAAATGTGTTGGCTGTTGTTTTGGGTGGGGGAGGGATGGGAGAAAGTAAGTACATATTGATTTCCCTAATGTTTCCTTTGTGTGGCTGCTGTTGCCATGTGGTGGTCTGTTGCTATGAAGATTTGTGGTGCCAGATAACGGCTGCTAGGCTCTTTATGACTGTGCTATTGGTAGAGCTGTTTCTGCAGGAGTCAGGCTAGTAAGCAACTGGCTAGGCAGTGGAGAAAGCTTGGTCACTGTGAACCATCTCTTTCCAGGTAAGTGCTGCCTGAGGCAAGCCTGAAGGTGAAGGAATGTTAATAATGGCCAAGAAAAGAGACAAACCAGTAGCTGAGAACCATCTTAACTTTCCAGTCTAAATATCTAAAATGAGATATTTCATGGTTCACACACATACTTGCCTACATCAGAAATCACAAAGAATAAACCAAAGGTAACTATCAAGGTCACTATTTCCAAGAAAGAAGATTAACGGACAGCCCTTTCCTTTTAGTGAGAAGGATAAAGACTCACAGCCAGGATCTGCAATCAGATGAGGAGGAAGAACCACTGAGGCAGGTTCTCAGCGGAGCTACCACAGGCAAACTAACTTCCTGCTAAGCAAAACCACTGCCTATTACTCTGATAATGAGAAAACTGCAACCCACAGACCAAAGCACAGGGCTCAACCACAGAGTTTGAAGCACAGCCAAATGTTCTCCCAGGTAACAGGAGCCAGAGTACACAGAAGTCAGCTTGGATCTGTAGATGTCAGCTATTTATTCACCCTCTTCATCCTCCCACACAATTACTCTTCTTTCCATTTCAGATTGTATGCACACTTTTATTAGAGTATACATAATTTAAAGATAACATAGCCCCAATGCTGTCCATTATGGTAAACTACTAGCTACCTGTGACAATTTCAACTTAAATAAAATTTAAAATTTAGTTCCTCAATGCCATATGCCACATTTCAGGTCCTCAATATGACATGTGACTAGATTATCATTTTGGACAGCATATTTCCATCATAAAAAGTTCCACTGGACAGTGCAGATCTAGCCCAAGTCCCAGGAATTAGAAGTTGAAGGCCAGGAGAAGTTAAGAGACCCGAGATCATATAGCTAGCTAAAGGTACAATCTGTTCTAGAATCCAACTCTCCTGACTCTAGTTCAGATATTTGTTCTGTACTACGATGCCTTTAAGTCACTCATATTCCTTGAAACAGTTCTTCTCAAACAGCTGCAGACACTCCTAGTTGTTGGAATAAAAATATATACCCTGATGTGGAGATGGGCATGATAGCTTTTCTATGTTTGCTTGTCCGTGTATATGACAAAACTTTTAACAAAAACAAAAACCGAAAACTTCCTCCTCCCCACCAAATCAAAAAGCTAGAATTTAGCTTCAGAAGATAGGCCAAGCTTATCATATAGCTTTTCATATCCTCTGGCATACAAGGGAGGTGCACTCACTTCAGCTTCAAAAACATGGTCTTATTATAGTACTACAACTTCTGTCTTTCTGATATTCTCGTAAAAGAAGACCAGACTAATTTCAGAGATGTTATAAGAGGGATTTTCACATGGAGTGGGAGGGTGAACCTAGATAAATGACTATCACAACTTTTTTTAGCTGCAGAATCCTCTTCAAATATAGTTTTACAAAGGAGCCTAACATATAAATCACCCAAAAGTAGAACTGCTCTGAGATGCATCTGGTGGGGTAGCAGAGGCAGGGGCTGGGGCCTGCCCACTCAACACCTTTCACTCTTATGACTGCTTCTGAGGTTCCTCCAAAGCTAAAATTCCTCAGAGTATAACTTCAAATCATTTCCTTTGAAAATATCTGAACGTTCTATCTCTGACTTTTATTATTTCAAAAGACTGGTGGTGGAAGCCACTGTTAAAAAAGAAAGCAAAGGGGCTGGCCCTGTGACCGAGTGGTTAAGTTCGCACACTCTGCTTCAGCGGCCCAGGGTTTTGCTGGTTTGGATCCTGGGTGTGGACATGGCACCGCTCATCAAGCCATGCTGAGGTGGCCTCCCACTGGCCACAACTAGAAGGACCCACAACCATATACATATACATATATGTATATACATACTTATACATATACAACTATGTACCAGGGGGACTTGGGGAAAAACAGAAGAAAAAAAGAAGAAGGAAAAAAAAGGAGATTGGGAACAGTTGTTAGCTTCAGGTGCCAATCTTTAAAAAAAAAAAGTAAGTACATTACAAAACCCCTCATTATTTTTAGTCAATACATAGCAAATGAACCCAAGACAGATTACTAAAAATTACAATTTTTACCTACCTGCCTGAAACACATGGGTACAAGGCACAGTCAATTTTATTAGTCAAATATTTACTGACTATTTTACTTTTTGTGTAAAGACTAAACTAGTCCTTGGGGAAATAAAATGATATATGAAATGCAATTCCTGGCCTTAGCCATCTTATAGTCTAACAAAGGAGAAAAGACACATAGGAATTCTAAGTGAAAACAAATAAGAACGAGCTTATATTTATGTCATTGTAGTCCTAGAAGGAGAGGAGAAAAGATGATGGCACAGAAAAAATGTTTAAAAAGTCATTGCCAAAGACTCCCAAAATTTGAAAAAAAGACAAATTTATAGATTCAAAAAGCTAAGTGCACCCCCAAAGAGGAGAAACCAAAAAAAAATCCATGTCAGACACATCATACATTGTAATCAAAAACTTTGAAGGCAAGCAGAGGAAAATGACATATAACTTATAGAGGAATAAGAATTTAAGTGACTGTGTATTTTTCAGAAACCATAGAGACTAAAAGGAAATGCAATATTTTTAAAGTTCTGAAAGAAAAGAAATGTAAACCTAGATTTCTGTATTCAGAAAAAAGATCTTTTAGGAATAAAGGTAAAATAAATACATTCTCAGAGAATTAATAGTCAAATGAACCTGCTCTAAAAGAATTACTAAAGGAGATTCTTCAGACAAAAGGGAAACAGAGGGCCTCCAGGAATATCAAGAATGAAGGAAGAACAATAGAAATGTAAAGTATCTGGGCAAATATAATAAACTATTCTCTTGAGTTCTTGAAAGTATATATGATGACTGAAAGGGAAAATTTTTTAAAAGTTGTCTGATGGGATTTTCAATGTATTAGATGTAATGCATGAGACCAGGGGTTTGCAAACTTTTTCAGTAAAAGACCAGATAGAATATTTTTCACTTTGCAGGCCATATGGTCTCTGCTGCAATACTCTGCCACTTTAGCACAAAAGTGGCTGAAAATATGTGAAATGAGTATGGCTATGTTCCAATAAAACTTTACATATGGACAATGAAATTTGGATTTCATATAATTTTCACATCTCACAATATTCTAGTTTTGATCATTTTTTTCAACGATTAGAAAACATGACCTGTTTTTGTATGGCCCATAGGCTCATATTAAAAAGCTATACAAAGGGATGAAGAACGAAGAGTAAGAGATACCTAGGGAGGTTGGAGCCTAGAAAACTGGTAGGATGGTAAAGTACGTGACGAAGGTAGGTCTAATGAAGAGAAATAGAGAAGAAGAAAAGAGAAGCAAAATTTTAGGAGAAACAAGTTTATTATTTTTCAGATGTTTTGAACTTAAGAAATCAGTTTCTGGTAATGTTCAAGTCAGCAGTATGAAACGGAATTAGGCAAAAGGTCAAGTCTAGAGATAAAAGTTTTGGGATTGTCCATACAAGAGAAACAGCTGAATCCATGAATATGTAAGACTGTATTTACTAAAGAAGGCTGCTGAAGTAATTTTTGGGAGTTATGATGTAGGAGGGCTATGCAGGGAAGAGGGGCAGAGTCTTCTAATTGCTTCCCTTTCTTTCTTAGCAGGAGCCTCTATTTTGTGTGGGGAAGCAATGTATCCAGCTAAAAAGCTACATTTCCTTGCCTTTCTGGCAAAAGGGGTAGCCAAGGAGATGTAGGCATAAGTCTTAGGGTATGGCTTCTGGGAAAGCTTGTCAAAGGGAAATGGACTGGGTGGGAGGCACCTTCCTTTTCAAGCCTGGAAAGCAAATATGATGGCTAGAGTTACATTAGCAATTTTGCAATAAAGAAGTAACTTTAAGGAGCCTGGAACATTGGTTACTTTGTGAAGCCATCACACCAGCTCTAGGCTGCCTACCTTCATAATACTCAGAATAAATCATTATTACTTCATCTTAGGTTGCTTGCAGCCAAATCTCATTCTTAACTCAATGTTTCCTCAATTTTCCCCATTATGGCACATATAGTAAATGAAAAATTTACTGTGGATAAGGCTGCTTGTCTGGGAGAAAGGGAGTGGGGCACCAACTGCCACAGGTCCCAGCTAGAAGACAACAGGACAGAACTGACCAGTATTTCAGCATCCTAAAACCCATCAGGAATTTCTGACCTAATGAATACAAGGAGGAAGAGGGAGTGACACAAAATAAAGTAAATAACCAGTGAGAAAGAGAAATGAGGAGATTTAGGGAAGTGCAGTATGACAAAGACAGGAGAGGACAGTTTCAAGAATAAAGAAATAGTAGAACTTCTCAACGTGTGGTATGAGAAGTGTTTCAGTCAAATTGTGGCAGAAGAAATCTGATGGCAAGATGTTATATGATACTGGGAAGGTAAAAAGAGCAATAGGAAACAGCAATAGCAAGTAGTGAAGAAAAGGGGAGAGGTCAGTTCAAAGGGGTAGCAAGGATGAGGAAACTTTCTTACTTTCACTGTAAGAAAGTGTTGCAGAGAGAAAGACTTTAAATAGAAGAGGAAAAAATGAAGATAAAGAAAAAAGATAAAATTCATGGTATAAAGTCTCAAAGAATCTTCAGAATAAGGAAGGAAAAAAGAAATAGGATAATAAAAATATGTTTTAAGAAAGAGAGGAGGGAAGCTTGGGGGATTTAGGTGGGTAGCTTTGATCTTAGCTTAGTTTAAGAGCATGAAGAGAGAATGAATTGGGTTAATGAATCTTGAGAATGAAGTAAGCACTGGGGACTGTGAATGTAACAAGGAGATCAAGGGATCGCTTAGTAGTATTGCAAGCTCAGTTTATGTCAGCTAGCATATACTTGCATCAAAAACAGCTGGGTTTTGTGAATTCTTCCACTTGTCGGTCTAGGATCAGGAGTTGAAAAATGGGAGGTGGAGATTTGCTGAATTTGAGACCAGCAAGGTAAGTAAGTTTCATTTTTCTAATGAAACAAATCTATATATAACAAGTGTATAATGAAATTTCATCATTGGTGTTAATATTTTTCAGTTTTCATTTCCATGATTGGTATATGAAACCATTCCTTTTCAAGATGCCATATTCAGCTAATTCCAATGTTTAAGTCATAGATTCTTTTTTTTTTTTTTGAGGAAGATTAGCCCTGAGCTAACATCTGCTGCCAATCCTCTTTTGCTGAGGAAGACTGGCCCTGAGCTAACATCCGTGCCCATCTTCCTCTACTTTCTATGTGGGATGCCTACCACAGCATGGCTTGCCAAGCGGTGCCATGTCCTCACCCAGGATCCGAACCGGCGAACCCTGGGCCGCTGAAGCAGAACATGTGCACTTAACCACTGTGGCACTGGGCTGGCCCCAGTCATAGATTCTTATAACTTAAAAGCTAGTCCTTACTGGTCACTTAGTTCAACTCTACTTAAGAGATGAGGTAACTAAAGCCCAAAGAAGTTAAGGAACTTGCTCAGGGTCACAATGATAAGTGGCAGACATACAAAGGAAAGTCTCCTGATTTCCACCCCAGTGTTCTTTCCACTATACCACAAATTCTTCCAGAAAGCATATCTGCCAAAGTAAAATACATCACTGCTGATGGCCTTCCACTTAGTGCTGTGGTCTAAAAAGAAAAACTGATAGCACCTCCTGGAATTCTTATCTAAAGTCAGCCTTGCCTTTCTGTAAAACACCATAGAAGCCTGTAAGCAATTTTGCCTCAGCCAAAGAATATGGTCTACCTTAAGACTTCTTATTCATTGTTTCCAGGACCCTGGGTTAAGATAAATCCTGTGAACCAGGAATAGACTTGGGACCTGTTATTTGATTTGAAGTGAAGAAGCACAAAGTGGTATCAGGTAGAATCAGACCTCTGCATAAGTGCTAAGAAAAAGTCTCAAAAAAGCCAAGGAAAACATTCCAGGTTACAATTGGGTCCTCTTAATAGTTCTAAGGTTGAGCTTAGTTGAGGAGGATTTTTGCAGTGCTGGCTGAATTATGAACAGCCTAAAAAGAGATGGGATCTGCAGGGACTTAAAAATGCCTCCAAGGCAAGGTGTACAGTGAGAGATAGGGAAGAAAGGAGCAACACTGCAGGACAGGTAAGCAAAGAAATCAGGAAGAATTGAGGCCATGACCCCTACACTTGTTCTCGGCAAGGTGGCTCAGTTCTAAATGGACCTCAGGGTCCCTCATTCCCCTCAGAGGCCAAGCATTCACAGCTTCTCTCTAAACTGTAAGGGTTTTTCTGTTTGAAGATAGTAGTTTGCTGGGCAAAGAGACAGACAGAAGTACAGAGAGTCAGGTAGGAGACAAAAAGCTTAGAAGGATTTTTTTAAAGTATCTGTATATAGTTCTTATTATTAACTTGAGGAAGGACTCAGTACACTAGATCTTATAGATCTGCAGAGAATGATCTTTGTAGGAAATCTCTGCTACCTGAAGATGAAAAGAAATGTGAACCAACTCTTATCCCAATTCAGACCTTTGCCAACCAACAGCTCAGGTGAATGCCCTCTGGGATGGCCAGAGACCAAAGAAAAGTAGAGAATATAATTGCAGAACAGTTCCCTTTCCCTTGGGTTGAAAGAAAGAGAAAGGAGTTACTAAGCCCTGAAACACAATACTGTAAGTGGGAGGAAATATGGCATTAAAAGTAGGAGGACTGAAAATCTTACAGATTTAAATAAATGAGAGTGATCTCAAACCTGGTGAAAGTAGTATTTATTTTGAGTTTCAGAGAAGGTATAGAATTTTGGAAAGTATTTGACACGATTTCTAAGTTCAAACAATATTATGGTATCTATTAGATATATATTAACTTAGATCCAGAAATGACAATGACATAGATGCATTCATTCATTCAAATAAATATATATTTTTTCATTCTCCCTAAAGCCCCAGTACCATAGTCCTATATCCTAGCTGTAAGTCATTCTAGTTCTTCTGTGTGGGACGCCACCACAGCACGGCTTGATGAGTCACGTGTAGGTCTGCACCCAGGATCCAAACTGGCAAACCCCAGGCCACCATAGTGGAGCCCATGAACTTAACTGTTCAGCCACGGGGCTGGCCCCTCAAATAACTATTTCTGAGGGCCCATCATAGGTGCCAGGTATTAAGAGATGGGGATACAAGGATGAGCAAAACGGAGTCCCTGAGCACAGAGAACTTCTAAAACAGTGGAAGAGAGACATTAATAGAAAATACAATTATATACAAAATTGCAAATTGTGATGAGTGCTATGAAATAAAGTACAGGGTGCAATAAAAGTGTATAACAGGGGAACTTGGTAATAGGCTGCTAGTGATAACCAGAGAGCCTTTCAGAGCAAATAATTTACAAAAAAATTTTGCTAGCATCCCCTTGGCAGGGAGGGAGAATAGGGATCCTCAGATAAAAAGGTATCCATTGTTCTCAGGAGAGTGCAAGGGTTAGCCTCTCTCTCTTAGAAAGTTTTCATCAGGTTCACATGCACGAAATGCATCTTGCCTTTGGAGAAAAGTCACCGTCATAAAGATAGGTAGAAAAAATAAGCAGGAAATTGATGTCTTCTATCTTCAATATATTGAGACAGTAGGGCCTGAAGGTTGCCTGGTGGCAGAGAGCTGTGGTCTGGATATGTCTGTCATTCCAAGAGACTCTGGCTGTTCAAATGTTTGGCTATAGGCAGATGACATTTTAAAAATCAGAGATAGCCACTTGTGATTTCAAGATTGTATACTGTATACACATATCCAGAGTCAAACTCCAGGGCCAACCTCTCTTTCCACTGTCTCTGCTTCAGTTTCTAGCACAATACGATTCTTTTTTTCATTATTGTCTCAGGCACACAATAAAACCTCACAACAACGTTATTCTGAAAGCTGAAGCTTTACTACATTGCTATTGACAACAAAGCCAAGAACACAAAATTCTTAACCTGTGTCACATCATTGCTTAGTGCATGGCAGACTTTAAATAAATACTGAATCACAACAAAATATTCAGAGGAATAGACTTTTATGAGAATGACAAGAATGAAATGCCTGAATTTCCAGAGGCAGATTGACAAGACAGCTTATGATAATCAGAGATAATGAGCTGTGCTCCTTTGGGCCTCTTAACTCCTCAGGGTGGGGATGCTTTTAAAGTCTGGTTGTTGATGCAGAGACCTGACGGGCGCAGCCTCTCTAACCACCCATACTTTGACAAGGACTTGGATTCTTGATAAAAAGAATGTATGTGCTGAAATCATATTGCCACAGATGATATGAAGGAATTTGAAATATCTGGTTAAATCCCGTTGCATGACTATTCTATTTTTTCAGGTTTATGAACTTCTAAAACAGAAGAGATTCTGTTCTCAGGGGCAAATGGAATATACAAGAAGTCTGGATGGTAGCCTTGGGCAGTAGCACCCTATAGTGAGCCAACTGCTTAGTGGGTGCCTGAAAACAACACCATGTAAACATTTCCCTGTTGTGTAGGCCTATAAAATCTGTACTAAGTGACAGATATATGAAGTGGTGTGTGTGGCTGGGCAATGCGGCAACCAGTGGGAAGGCACTGGCTTCACCTCCAGGTGTTAAAAAAGGCAAGAGCTGCATATGCAACGAGCCAACACTAAGTCAATTTAAGAGTGACTGTTTTCCATTTCCTTGACTCCCATAGTTGCCTTTCTATTACTTTTTCTCTTCAAGACTGACACCGAAGTTCATTTATATTCAAATTCTCTATAACTGAGAGAGGGTTACAGAGAGTATAGACACAGTCTGAATTACCTGGTCAGCACCTATCAAATGACTGCTTAAGTACCAGGACCAACACTGTTGAATATCTATGAAGGGGAGTTAATTAATTTAAAAAATTGACAATCTCTAGAAGCTGGATGATTTTATTAGTAAGTTTGCTGTAATCCTCTGGGTAGGTAACACCATCAGACTATGGTCATTTGAGACTCCTAATAAATATCTGGTATTATTTACAACAATAAGCCCGTGTTGGCAAAAGCAGTTTGAGAAGGGATGGGAAAGCAAACATAGCACTTACCATCTTCTGTTTCCTGCCACACGATGCCCTCGAGGTTGACACTTGTCCCAGGTTCACAGGGCCCCAGACACTCGGGCTCTGTGGCAAGAGCCACATCACATGTGTTGACCCCAACTGATCGGGTACGAACCATGATCTGCTCACAGGGGGACGAGATGTCATTACTGACCACTGGCACCAAAAGGTGCAGTGGCAGCACTGCTGGCGTGGAGACAGGGGACTCCATCTGTGGGGGAAGAGAAAGTAGTGGCTGAGTTGCAGGGAGAACACTTAGAGGAAATATCTTCCCTGTATTTAATCTAGTCCTACACCCTTTCCTGCCAGAGTGTGGAGGGCTCCAAATATAAGACTTTGGTCCTTCCTTTCAAGTTATAGCTCATGATACCACTACAAATCTAGTGGTGTAGATGAGTGCACCCTGTGCTAGGAGGAGTTCTATTTCTTATTAACGATCTTCCTCATAAACAGTGCTTGGCTAAAAGTGTATAAAACAATCTTGTGTCATTTAAAAATCTCTATTGAAAGAGAATCAGGGCCAGACTTCAACAGCAACAAAACACATAGATTGATGAGAAAGAAAAGGCCTAGCTTCTGAGACATGTTCTACTGCTGCCACTATACCTCCCACCAATCTATCATTCAATAAATAATAC
Source organism: Equus quagga (assembly GCF_021613505.1). Classification (NCBI taxonomy): domain Eukaryota; kingdom Metazoa; phylum Chordata; class Mammalia; order Perissodactyla; family Equidae; genus Equus; species Equus quagga. Next base: position 58,391,823 of record NC_060268.1, on the reverse strand, counting down.
ATTAATCAGGTATAAAACCCAAGAATACAGGTGAGGATAAAGAGACGGAAAAATATCCAGATCCTAGGAATGCCACTTCAAGAAAACTGGAGCTTTAATTCATCTTCAGTTAGAAGGAAATCTACTTAAAAGTTATAAGAGGGCTGAGAGCAACCTGATGGGGGTTTCCAATGCTCAGGGATAATAAAAGCAATTGGATAATAAGAATGGCATTTTGGAGTACGAATCTAACATCAAATTTATCTATGAGACAGGAGGTGCTGTTACTATCCAGAAGCGAATCCAAGCAGTCTGCAGATGAAGCTGATTACCCACACACAGATAAAAACAGTCGAACACAAGGATCAGCAATCTACCACCAAAACTAGAATTTCTCACAAGAATGCAATTACCTAGATTCCAAGAAGAATGCAATACATTTAGAGTTAGAAGAAAAGTTGTAATAAAGAGAGTAATAATCCCTTAACTCTTTAAATCCTAGTGTTTTTATCAGGTCGATAATGTACCAACTCTGAGTCTACAATGCCCTAATCCTAATTGAACGTAGTGTTTTGCATAAGCAAAGGCACTCAATAAACACACTGGCTGATCTTCCCTGAAGATTAAATATGATACCAATCAGCAGACTTAGAAAATGAGAGTCAAGGATTGGGACCCTCTTCACCGTGTAAAAGACCAGGTTGAACGTACTCCTTTAATAGACCTACATTCAGAGAGAGCCACACACTGTACCCATAATCCAAGCTGCTGGACAGCTCTGCAACAGAACTCTAGTTCTGGATAGTTTACTACATGACCACTGCTCTACCTATAATCCGCCTCCCTCCTCTTAACACATACATGTACACACACACACACACACACACACACACACACATACCTTTCTGGCCTCAATTACTGCTCTAGAAGCTGAGACGTGGGTATTGCATCCATTCTCTGCTGTTTGGCTTAGAAGTCACTGCTATTTGTGGCTCATCACTGCCAGAGTCTACAGATGCTAAAACACTGATTCTGATTAATTCCAGTCCTTGAAAAGCTGCCAAAACATTATCCTTATCTGCTTTTTGTCATACCCACTCACTCTGTACCTTCCCTAACTCCACCTTTTTCATACAATGAAATTAAAGTGGAAGCCTATAAAATGAATCTTCTGCATTATGGTAAATGCCAAAAGGCATTTTTGCTCTCTTGAAAATCAGGCATTTATATGTAATTTGGCAACTTCTTAGGATGCAGTACATCCTTGGAAGACCCTTTAAAATTTCCATGGACAGATCTGAAGGTAAAAACAACACAGAAAAAGTAAACTGGATCTCCTATACTCCTGTGCAGTGCTGGAATCTGGCTCTAACCATTAAGCCCTTTCAGGAATGCTGTAAGAAGGTGGCTCTTAACTCTTTGGAAAGAAAGTTTCCTGGAGATTTTACCCTTGAGAGTTACTAGAAAGGGGAAATTAGAGACAGAGTATATGGATCATCTTTACTCTTGGCCTTACTTCTATTCCTCTGTTCTTTCTCTTGGGGGAAGAACTGAGAAGCAATTTTGCAGTAGATGCATTTCCTTTGCTTAGAGTCTATTCCCTTTTCTATACCTCTCTTCTACTAGCAAGAGAAATTCCTGTAAGGTCCTCTTGCCTGGAATGGCAGAGATTGGCCTAAACCTTCTAGGTCACTCCTGTGAACTTTCTGATTGCCTTGCTTGAGCATGTCCTGTTGCGAACCTGTTCCATCGCTGAGGCAGCAATCTCAAGCATAGAGGAAAGTAAGTCCCCAGAGAGTCACCTAGATACTCTCTCTCAGCCGTCGACAGCTCTTTGCTGGAAGTGGTTTCATTTCCCACTAGGTTATTCAGTGCTGCTGGGAGGCCAGGGAGACAATAAGCTACTAACATACTCGATAAAGGCAAGCCTCCAATTCCGTACTGACAGATCCAGAAAACAACATCTAAGATATAAGTAGGAAAGCATCACTGTTGCATTCAAGCAGTCTGCCAAATTAAACTCTGCTACAGAACATCTGAAGAGAAGAAATTTAGCTGAACTTATTACCAAGAGTATCAGAACTAATATAGAAGAGGAGCTGATTAACGTGTATATACATCGAACTACCCTTACTGATCAGAGTTATTAAGAGTTTAGGATCTCTGTGTGAGGATGATTTTATTTAATTATTTAGTTAATTAAGAGATTTTTGGGAGTAGTGATAAGTGAAGAAATCCACCTAAGGGTTTGGAACTATTCAATTTCCTTCTACTTTGCAACAGAAATCTAAGGAGAAATCACAAAGCAGCACAATAGTGTTTAATTATAGTTCCAGCTCTGCTAATTACCGTTTGGTCACACCTATAATCTACATTAAGCCATAGTGTGTAATAAGCAGCTCTGTGATATTAACCTAGGTGGCTTTACGGGATTTCATATTCTACTATTCACCGGGACAAACATAGCATCATTTATCACTTTCCAGGAGAGGATAAAAATCACGGGGGCCGGCCTGGTGGCGCAGCAGTTAAGTGTGCACATTCCACTTCGGTGGCCTGGCGTTCGCCAGTTTGGATCCTGGGTGCAGACCTATACACCACTTGTCAAGCCATGCTGTGGTAGGCATCCCATATAAAAAGTAGAGGAAGATGGGTACGGATGCTAGCTCAGGGCCAGTCTTCCTCAGCAGAAAAGAGGAGGATTGGCAGTGGATGTTACCTCAGGGCTAATCTTCCTCAAAAAAAAAAAAAAAAAATCAAAAAAGGACTCATTTTGCCATCTTTCCCATATACCTAGGATATAACAGCAGTGATTGTCAGGAGATTGGGTGCCAGGAGGGAAAATAAGGAACAGGAATATAAAAAGATCTACCTCAGCACCTATGACAACAATAAAAGCTGGGCCAATTCTCAGTCTCTGAATGGGTAAGAAGTGCCACCATGGTTCCTGGGGCTCACCAAATGGGGAGGTAAACAACAAAACAAAACAAAAACCTGAAAAGAGACTTACAAAGAATTTAAAGATGGAAATCTCTGAAGTTTTCCAACAGTTCATGTCCTTTATCTTTTAATGATACTTCTTCTCAATTCACCTTTAGATGTTAGTCTTAATAGCACCTATTAGGGATCTGAGTGCTGATAGGCAGGTGACACAGAAATGAGGACTGGAGAGAATAAAGAAAGGCCAGATCCATTAATCTCCCAGCAAGAAGTAATTATACACTGACTTCAGCTGCCTCCCACACATGAGAGGCACTGATCGAGGAACAATTTCAAGGCTGCAACATAATTATTGGGGTAGAAAATGCAGTGAAGAAATATTTGGGACAGACCCTCCCCTCTCCTCTTCACAAATGTTAAGTCTGATACCTTCACCTTCACAGTCAAAAGGCAGAAAGGAAACTAGTCTCTTCTAGCTGACAACTGCAGTAGCTCTAAAAACTCTTTTATCCAAAAATGAAAGATAATTGAAGATAATGGTTAGATGAGGGTTCAGCTTTATTCAAAATTATTGGATACAATTATGTAGAAAGTAGAATGTCACACAAATAAATTAAATACTATAATAACAAGATGTTCTCTTTCTTCTATAATTCCAAAGGTCCTTCAAGATTTTACAGTGACTCAGCATCAGCAATACTAACAGTAATATAAGTTTCTGATTCATGGACAAACACAGAAGTACACCCCCTGCCAATGTATTATATAAAACTTGATTTGCTCACAAAGTTTTATTGTGGGTTATTAAAAAGAAGAGTAGGTTTTTTTTTTTTTTGAGGAAGATTAGCCCTAAGCTAACATCTGCTGCCAATCCTCCTCTTTTTGCTGAGGAAGACCGACCCTGAGCTAACATCTGTGCTCATCTTCCTCTGCTTTATATGTGGGATGCCTAGCTCAGCATGGCTTGCCAAGCGGTGCCATGTCCGCACCCTGGATCTGAACCCCCGAACCCTGGGCCACCGAAGTGAATGAGCGTACTTAACCACTGCGCCACCTGGCCGTCCCAAGAGCGGGTATTTTTTTTAAATCCCATTTATCAATTTATTATGTTATTTATTTGACTCAAATTAAAATACAAAGGGAAAAAAATTCTCAGTTACTTGAACTGCCTCGTGTTGACTGGGATTTTGAGACGAAATAAGTCTACTTTAATTTTTTAATAATTAAGGATTATTTTTGCTTATTCTGAAATATAGTGATTCCTTGTTGCAAGAGGCTGGCAGGTAAAAATCATGGAATAACAGAGGATGGAGAGAGAAATCTGAATTCCTGCTTTCCACAAAGCTCTTATCAGAATGCAATAGAATTTTACGAGTAAATCTCAAAACAACACATTTAATTACTAGTGAAGGAGGAAATCGGCCCCTTTTCAAACACTAAGTACTCTTTGACTCTACCTCAACACTAAGTACTCTTTGACTCTACCTCTCCCTTTAAAAAAAACAGAAGAAAGAGGCTGCTGGTCTGCTGAACTTCCAGATTTCATTTAGGCTGCTTTGAAAAAGAATTTGATTGTAACTCTGATTAATTTCCAACACATCTTGTAGCAGAAGGCAAGAAGGAAAAAGAAAGACACAGTAGCTGGCACCATAACCAGACATCAACCAGTTAGTTCTTGGAAGGTACATAGTCTATTATTCACAGGTGACTTACTTTAGCACTCAATTTTAACCAATCAGCAGTTACGGCTGTTCCAGCGTGTAGCAGGAAATGCAAGTGCAGCGAACATATAATTTGAAGACTACATACTAGCCATAGGGAGTTCTGCTGCAATGATCCTTATACAGTCTCAGGCTCAGACACCAAAGAGCTCTTTTAGTTAAGAAGCGATAACAGATCAAACAATCCTAATATTCAAGCCTGTCTAAATTCTCAGTGTGTGAGAACGGATAAATTATGCTGAAAACTTAATAAAGGAGAAAAATCTCATAAATGAAAGTAAAAGGCACAACACAAACCACATGCAAGTGGCAAAGGTTTTGCTGAATGAAGTATCTATCCTGCTCTTCTAGGTCTTCTCATTCTACAGTCTCTTGCCTGCTTGAAATTCACCACATTTTCCCTCAGCAAAGCTGTTAGCTTTGCAGCTGATGAGTGATGATAGGAGACCTTATGTACTACCTCTGAAAATTGACTATTTTTTGTCCACAGAAGGTTTATGATCCCTCCCCTTCCTGTATTGTTTCAAGGAAAGCACTAGAATTAGCTTCTCAAGAATAAAGAATTTGAGAAAAATTCATTCTTTGGCTGTAACTACTTCCTTTTCCAGACACACTTCTTATCTCCTTTCACATACTCATTTCCTAAAAAGTCAGGGCTGGAGCTTGTCATCTCTATTCCGTTGCCTTACCCCTTAGGATACAAAAACGAACAAACAAACAATAACCTACAAACCAAATAAGGTGAACACAACAGAAGGCTAAAGCCTTCTTTTGAATCATTCAGAATCACAGATGTCAGAAGAAAAGTCTCTAAGTTATAATATGGATGGATCAAACTGTACTAAAGAATCTAATCACGACTGATGGTCCTGTGAGAAAATATGAGAATTTTAAATCGAGACATCACAAACCACAACCTGCTATTCAGTAGCTTGGGAAAGAGAAATGGGAATGGTTCTCCTCGCTTTTCTCAAACTTTCTGGTCTCAGGGAAACTTTACAGTCTTAAGAATTGAGAACCTTACAGAGCTTTTATTTATGTAGGCTATAGCTGTTGCTATTTACCGTATTTGAAAATACAACAGAAAGATTTTAACATGTACTTAAATTAACTTATTTAAAACAACTCACAATTTTGAAATGACAAAATTAGAGACACAGAGAACAGATTAGTAGTGGCCAGGGGTAAGGGTTGGTGAGAGGTGGAAGGGTGTGGTTAGGAAAGGGCAATACAAGGGGTCCTTGTAGTGATGGAACTGTGCTGTATTGTGACTGTGTGGTAAATACCCAAAACTATACGTGATAAAACTGCCTAAAACTAAATACACACACAAATGAATACAAGTAAAATGGGTGAATCTGAACAAGATAGGTGGATTGCGTCAATGTCAATATTCCTATTGTGATATTGTACCATAGCTTTGAAAGGTGGACCACTGGGGGAAACTAGGTAAAGGGTACATGAGATCTCTCTGAATTATTTATTACAACTATAGTTATCTCAAAATACAAGATTAACAAAACATTGAGAATCCCAAAGAGTTTTTATGTGGAATATATCTAGTGATATTCACCATACTACAATTTAAAGAGAAAAAATTCAGTATGTATTAACTTGTCTAAAATAACATTTAAAAACATACGTCATTTTAAGTAAAAATAGCTATAATTATTCAAAAGAAAGGAAAAAAGAGAAGAGTGGCATTGATTTACATTTTGCAAATCTCTTCAATGTCTGGTTTAATGGAAGACAGCTAGATTCTCATGTCTGCTTTTGCATTCAGTCTATTGGTGAAATGTTTTGGGTGAAGTATTTAAGAAAACTGGCCTCACACAGATTATATATAGCCTTTTCAGATAATTGTGGACATTCTTCTTTGATATTAAGGAAATGTGTCAGTATTTGAAAAAGCTGTATAATTCAGTGAACCAGTATTTTCCAAATGACTAATGTATGATGTTAAGAAATCATGGATGGGTAAAAGAAACACTCTAAGTGCAGGATAGACCAATGGACTGTAATGAAGTAGAAAACTTGATATCAATCAAGTTTCATGATCTGGGATTGGGGAAATGATCAGCTTTCCCAGAAGCACATGCCCATCTGAATACTAAACAAAACTGGGATTCTGGTAGCAAGGAAGTGGAGGAAGATTGCAGGGCAGTCTGGAAGGAAGGATGAAGGAAGAGACATGAAGGTAGGGAAAATTATTAGCAAGGGTGGAGGAGTAGGAGAGAATGCCTAAGATCCACAGACTAAGGATTTTATAAGTAAGGGATGTTTACAAGTTAGGTATTAATAAATTTTAGCAATTAAGTAATAAGTGGGTATTTTAAAAATATGGGAGAATGAAGGGCTTAGTTAATTGTTTAGAAAATGGACAAATAAATGATTATCAGTAACTACTGACAAAATTGACCCTTATCCTTGCGAGGGGAGGGGGAATCAGTCTCTCTAGTGCCTATTTGTTTTCAAATTGCCAAGGATAAGACTTCTCTGAAATTATAACTTAGTGGATCAAAAATTAAACATGCCGAAAGAAATTTTAAAATGGGTCTTTAATTAACCAGGAGCCATTATTTCGTACAGAAGTCTTCCTTGTCTTTGCTATTAAGCTAAAGGTATAGAGTTAAAACTTCAAAGTCGGGGGCCGCCCCCTGGCAAAGCGCTTAAGTTCATGTGCTCCGATTCGGCAACCCAGGTTTCGCTGGTTCAGATCCTGGGCGTGAGATGGCACTGCTCATCAAGCCATGCTGAGGTGGCATCCCACATACCGCAACTAGAAGAACCCACACTAAAAATATGCAACTATGTACCCAGGGGCTTTGGGGAGAAAAGGGAAAAAAAATAAAACCTTAAAAAAACAAAAAACTTCAAAGTGGTATGAAGGGTGTTGTACAGTATGGATTAACTCCTGATTTATGGACACCTTAGCACTGTTGAACCAAGCAGGAAATCACCATCTGTTCAGATAGGCTTCATTGCCCAAGTGTCTCCTAGGTGATTTTGTGTTCTAGAAGGTCACAGAATGCCCACTGATTTTGTATACCTTCCTCATAAGACTCACGGATTTGACAGGAAACAATGGATAATTCTGACTAGAGGTACTTCTACCTAAAGAAAGCATCTTAAGTAGCAAAGCTGATTTGGGTTCTTAAAGAGGATGTTTATACTACAGCATCACATTTTACATCATGTATATGTTCCTAAAAGAATACACACAGAGAAAATCATAGCATGATAGTGTAAAAGAAACTTAAAGATCATCTAACTCCTCAAGGGTAAAATCTTTTCTCTAACAGGTAGTCATAAACCCCGCATTTGAACTCCACTCCATCCCCAACTACCTATGTGGGTAGAGAAAATAACCCTTACTTTACTAGGGTGGTTTAAAAGATTAAATTCTTTAACATATGTCAAGTGCCTAGCAGAGTGCCTACAGTATTCTGGCAACCTCAAATGATAGCCAGTATTAGCTATTCTAAGAGCCAACTCACTCTTGAAAGCTCATACTGAATTTCACATCCATTAAAACTCCCTAGATCTTTTCTACTCAAACTTTGAAAAGACTCTCTTCTACCCTTGATCCCCAGTTTCCTTTCCCAGAAGCAATCAACGTAATGCATACATACGTATTTGCTTGTTTATATGGACCTTCCCTTTATTCTTTTTACACAATTGATAGTGTATACACTGTTCTGCACCTTATTTATTCATGTAACAAAAATGTAGGTAATTGTTTTAAACTTTAAACACTTATCTTCCTAAAGACAGACTGGCTGAAATCTCAGCTCTTACTTAATAGCTGGGTGACCCACAGACATATTATGCAATCTTTCTGAGTCTCAGTTTCCTCTTTTGTGAAATAAAAACATCGAGGGTATCTATATTTCATACAGTCACTGTAGCAGTTAACTGAATGTAAAGTGCTTAGCATACAGTGCCCAAGACATAAATATTAGCCAATAATAATGATGATGATGATGATAGTAAAAACAGTATCTTATTAATTTAATTCCATCTTTCAGTCTCTTATGACGTTGTCAATCTCTATTTAGACATTCAGTGCTTGAGTTATCAATCTGTAGTGGTCCATGATAGTCACTTTTGACTTTTCATCATGCTTTCCCTTCCTTCTTCTGGTAGAGGAATTTGTCTTTCCTGTGGGAAATCCATTCCCCTAACTTCATTCCACTACAGAAGTGGGCTCAGCTCTACCCAAACTACATGGAATATATTCTCCACAGGCTATAGAGATTCTTTCTTCCTCTGGTCCCTTACGCTGGAAAGACTAATTAAATCTGGAGATGCCAGTGGTCACTTCTTCTAACACATGAAGAAGGCTTGTCTAAGAATAAAGCCAATTCAGGCGAAAGTAGAATGGGGAGAGAGGAGCAAAGACAGAATCTAGATGACACTGAATCCCAGCCTAAAACTAGTACACTCCATTTGTGGAAACCTACAAATTCCTTGTTTGCTTAAACGAGCTTGAATCAGGTTTCCACCACAACTGAAAAAGTCCTGACTACTATATATCACACACAAATTTATATACATACTTTCTATTTAGTTACAGAAGTTATAATAAAAATGTTGAACAAGAATGGGCCAAAGGCAGAGTCTTATGGTACACCACCTCTATCCTAGCTGACAAATATCTAGTAATCAATACTCTTTACATATAGCTCTTTAGCCAGCTATAACTGTATCATCATCCAGTTCATATTTCATCAACATGTCATCAAGAATATCATAAAAGGCTTTTTCAAATACCTTGAAGAAATCAAGGCTCTCTAATCTACCCACTCAACAACTTATTGGGGAGAGAGAGAGAGAGAAAGTTTAGAGTGCCTTGCTCTAGAACTTAATTTGGTTTCTAATAAGCATTCTTTTTTCTGGATTCCTCTCTTCATTCAGAAACATTAAACACTTACTGTGGTCTAAGCACTGTACTATGGCAAGTGATGAATCTTAATATGATCCCTGTCCCTAGGTCTGGTGGGGTAAACACATGTGAACAAGTAATTAAAGCAATTTCATAAAGGATGCAAAAGAGCTAAGTACGAAGGATGCAAAATCACTTGTGTCCACCTGGGAGAGAGGGAGGTGACATTTCAGCCAAGTCTTAAGGAATAAGTTCAACAGAAAGATAAGGAAAATTAAGTTATTTTAGTCAGACGCAATACCAAATATATGGCCTGAGAGGGAATCACAATAGTTTGGCATGGAGGGGTTGGGAGGAGTGGTGGGAGATTACATGTCATGGTAAAGAAAGTCACTGTGTTGTTTTAAGCAGGAAAGTGATACGATCCAACATGCTTTTAAAATTTTTACTTTGGCTTTGAGGGAGATTGATCAGAAGAGGCAAGGGATACCAGTTGGAAGCCCAACACAATAGTCCAAGGAAGATATGGCTTGAACCAGGGTGGTAGTAGTTGTAATGGAAAGAAAGGAATGGGTTAGAGGTAGAATCAATAGGACTTTGTGACTGACTCAAAATCAAAGAGGTAAGAAAAATCTGGGCTGACTGCAAGGTTTCTGGCGCCATTATCTCAGACAGGAGATACAAGAAAACAGCAACAATAACAAATTGTTGGTGAGACAAAATCAGAAAACAAGTTAAACTTTGGACATGAGTTAGTAGGCAGCTGGATATACAAGACCGGAACTCAGGAGAAAGGTCAGAGCAGTAGGTAACAGAAGCCATGAGCTTGCTTGGGTGAGATAGCCCAAGGATAGAGAGAAAAAAAGAAGAGAGCTGGGAGAGAAAATAAGGAATATTAACATTTAAAGGATTAAATCCAGGAAGAAAAGACTACAAGGAAGCTGAAAATGATGATAATTATAATGATACCAGCAAATTTTAATTTATTGCTTACTGTGTGTGTGCCTAGAACTTTTTGAAGCATTTTATATGTATTCCTCAAAACAACCCTCTGAAGTAATTAACATAGTATCTCCTTTTAAAGATGAATATACTAAGGCTAAATGGGTTAGGTAACTTGGCCAAGGTCACACCGCCACTAAGTGATAAAACTGGGATTCAAACTCGGGCAATTTGGCTCCAGAACCCAGGCAGTAATAAAAAAGTGATAACCAAAACCTAATGGAGTCACAAGAAGTCAAGGGAAAACAGAGTTTCAAGAAGAAAATTGGGGGCTGGCCCTGTGGCCGAGTGGTTAAGTTCGCACACTCTGCTTTGGCAGCCCAGGGGTTTCGTCGGTTCGGATCCTGGGCATGGCACCGTTCATCAAACCATGCTGAGGTGACATCCCACATGCCACAACTAGAAGGACCCACAACTAAAATATACAACTATGCACTGCGGGATTTGGGGAGAAAAAGCAGAAAGAAAAATATAAAAAAGAAGATTGACAACAGCTATTAGCTCAGGCGTCAATCTTTAAGGAAAAAAAAGAGTTTGTACCTATTTTTAGATTTGCAAGTTAGTTTTGGTAAATCCTTAGTTTTATATATTGATTTTTGCTTAAAGTGCATTGTAACATGATTCTGATTTTTTAGTACAAATATCTTCTCAAGTGGAACTGAAAACACCTGTCATAATGCAGTGAAGCCTTGCAAAACTATATTTTACTTTTCAACAACTACTCCCTAGCTCAGCTCTTATAAAATAGACCAACAAACCCCAAAATACCAAATAACAACACCTTATGAAATTTAGAATTTTATAGAACATACTTAACATACAGGGCTCAGAAAATTCTATAGAAATTGAGAGTGGCAATTTGTCTTTCAAGGGGACAGAAAAGTTAAGTTTCTTAAACACTGTAACTTAGAAAGACACTAGAGTATTCCGATATTGGAAAGAACTCTGTTCTTAAAAATCTCTAACCAAGGTAGAACATTAGGCAAACCCAACAATGTGAGTAAGAGTCATTATATTCTAGTTAATAGATTTTTATTGCCTTCATTGCTAAACATAGTCCTTATTCTAATACTCACAAATCCATTCAACAGAGCAATAAAATGGAGAACCACACATCTCTGAAAGGCTCAGAAAAAGATATCCTGTATTTGTAGAGTTAACACAAAGTTTATATCCTTGCTTGCAAAACTTCATTTTAGGTTAGGAAACAAAGTGTCTACACAAATAATTACGTAGAGAGGAGCAAAGTGCTGCAAGTACACTACCCATGGACTGACTGCCAGAGGCAACACAGAAGACTTCATACGGGAGTAGACCTAAAGGATAAGTAAGTGGGAGTTTCCCAAGAAAAGAAGAAAGTGTCCTCCAAGTAGAATGAACAGCCTGTTGAAAGGTGCACGGGCATGAACAAACACAGTATATTCATAGAACTGCAAGTTAGTTGGTTTGAAGAGTACAGGGAGAGTAAAATTTGGACTTAACTTTGCAGATATTAAGAAACTACCGAGTAATTAAAGCAAGGGAGTGATGCTATCAGATTTGTATATTTAAAGATAAAATTAATGGAAGGAAGGGAGTAGACTAAAAAGTATTTAAAAGGAAGGCTCCTATCCAGACGCCTGTTGCAATAAAACCAGTAAGTCTGACGTAGGGGGACAATAGGAAGGACTCAAGCCACATTCAAGATGTATAATAATTTGACTTTATGAGGTATCAGACATGTAGGTAATCAGTAAAGGAGTCAGATATGATTAGAATTTCTGATTCAGACAGTTGGGAGATGATTCATTCCACAGATATTTACTAGGCCCCTAATACATGCCAGGCACTATTCTACGTGCTGAGGATATGCTATGAACAAAACACACCAAAATCCCAGTTTCTGGAGTTTAAAATTCAAGTGGATGATATTCCAATACTGAAAGAATGAGAAAAAAGAGGAGGAACAGGTTTTAGTTTTGATTTGGAGAGAGGCTGGAGAAAGATGACTGAAATTAGTTTTTGTGTTGTTTTTTTTTAAAGATTTTATTTTTCCTTTTTCTCCCCAAAGCCCCCCGGTACATAGTTGTATATTTTTAGTTGTGGGTCCTTCTAGGTGTGGCATGTGGGATGCTGCCTCAGCATGGCCTGATGAGCAGTGCCATGTCCTTGCCCGGGATCCGAATGGGCGAAACCCCGGGCCGCCGAAGCGGAGCGGGCGAACCTAACCACTTGGCCACGGGGCTGGCCCCAGTTTTGGGGTTTTTTTTTACTTTGCTTAGTTGTCAGTACTCTAGGAAAAGAAGATAGGAAGGATATTAGAAGAAGTAGGTAGGTCTTCAGTGCACAATCTGAAGGGATCTTCTGAGTATTTTTAAGGACTTGAGAATAACATATAAATACAAATGAAAACACAATGTAACTTTCCACCTATCTGACTGGCAAAAATAAAAGAGTTGAACAATATCCAAGTTGGCAAGAGTATAGGAAAAAACAGGCACTCTTATGCAGTATTAGTTGTTAGGAATATGAATTGGTAGAAACTCTGGAGAGGGCACTGTGGCAATATGTATCGAAATGTAAAATGTACATACTCTTTTGTCCCAAAATTCCATTTCTAGAATTTATATCAAGAAGATAATAGGACAGGTGCACAAAGATGTATGATGTGACAGTTTGCTTCAGCGTTGTTTTTAACAGCCAAACAAAAAAATCCAGAAACAATCTAAATGTCCATCATAGCATAGATTTCCGTCTACCATCAAAGACAAATATCCACAGCATATCTTTGAATGGTTAAAACGTTACGATATAGCATATATTAGATTAGCCCATTAATTTTAAATTGATTTCTATATAAGCATATATGATTCTTATACAATATGTAGATCAGAAGTTAGAAATATAAATTGAGATTTGAAAGGATGTTCTTGCAGTCATCTTTGGGTAGTGAGAATCTGGATGATTTTTAGTTTCTCTTTTATATTTTTCAGTATTTAACTTTTCATTATATTGAGAATTTATTATTCTAGTTTTCAAAAAAGCTATTTTTTATTTTAAAGGAAAAGGGAGAGATGTTTACATATGTTAAGCTTTAGGTTTATTCTAACAAAAGGGACCTAGGTTGATGAGGAAATGGGGAGGTAGGTGAAGAGTGTAAGAACAGTGGGGCATATAAATAGAAGCAGGAGGCAGAGGGATAAGGACATTAAATCAATACATACATTGCACAGAGCAATTGGACAGACCCAAAACAGGTGGGCAGTTCCTAAGAGCTAGGGATAGGGGCAGTACCACATGAACATTTCTTTTTTTTTTTTTTAAGATTTTATTTTTCCTTTTTCTCCCAATCACCCCTCCACCCCCCCCAGTACTTAGTTGTGTATTTTTGGTTGTGGGTCTTTCTAGTTGTGGCATGTGGGATGCCGCTTTAGCATAGCTTGATGAGTGGTGCCACCTCCGTGCCAAGGATCCAAACCGGCGAAACCCCTGGCCCCAGGGCAGAGCGCACGAACTTAACCACTCGGCCCCAGAACTGGCCCCACACACGAACATTTCTATGACCTTCGTAAGGCAGATATTCATAACCTAGGGACTACCTGTATACACTTGATTCTAGTTGTTGAGAACCAAATGGCATCTTCCACGCATGTGCAAATACACAAAATCTTTGAGAAAAAAACAACAATCCCACACCCCTCTCTGTGGCAACCAGAGTCCTACTTGGAGCAGGGCCAGAAAAAGTCATGTCTCTAGCACCTCTGAGAAAATTGTGGCTACTGCTTATCAAATTAAAATGCAAAGCAGCACACTCCAGTGTCACTGGGAACTGTCAGAAAGGGATTATGGTTTCCACCCCAAAGATGCAGGTCAGCTAAACAATACCCATCTTCTTGTGCTGAGAAGGAGGAGAAAGATTAAGCCTGTTTCCAAATAGCAGTGCCGCCTGCTTGTTACCGTGGTAACCTCCCTTCCCAGAGCTGCTCTCATTTGTCTGTCTCTTCCTGACCTTCATGTTGCTCTGACAGTAACAGAGGAGGAGAAGGTGCCTGCCTGCCAGCTAGGCACTCAAGTTGAGGGCACTGAGCAAGAAAAAGAGGCACTCAAAGTCCCTCTCATTCTAGACTCTAAGCAGCGACCTTAGAGCGATTAGAGTCCTGAAAGAGATTTCTGGTGGCCCTTGTTATCCCATCCTTCCTCTCCTGCTCTCAGGGCCACCTCGTGTCTCTGATACACCCTTTTAGTGTGAGGAATCTGAGTCAGAGTCAAGTGGGTAGGTGAGAAGTTGCAAAGAAGACAAAAAACAAGGCATGACAAGCTGAAGAATAGAGGCAATAAAATATTAACTCAAAAATGCCTGAGACAATTCTCAGTATAGTGGTTAAGTACAGCTTTTAGTTTCCTCTCTCTTTAGGATTCGTGCCATATGTTCAGTCAGTGGAAGTGTGAGGGCAATTAAGGTACTTGGGACAGGGCTGAGGGAAGAGCCCAAATACTTAGTGCTTTTTATTGTTTTTCTTTAAGCCCTGGATACATAAAATTCAATCATTTAACAAGTAGTTATTGAGTACTTCCCTATGTATAGGCCCTGTGCTAGCCACTGGGTATGGAGTGATAAAATAAAAAGACTGGTAAATAAATATAAAATAGAAATCTATTAAGGAAGAAAACAGGGTAAGTGATAAGAGAACAATGTGAGCTTCACAGAGTAGTCAGGGATGGTATCTCTGAAGAGGTTGCTTTAAGCTGAGACTTGAAAGATGAGAAGGCATAAAGAACCTAGGGATAAGCGATGCAGGCAGAGGGAACAACATATGCAAACCTTTAAGGCAGCAAAGAGCTTGGCATATATTTGAGGTCTACATTTCACTTCATATTACTAGATACACCTACAGAAAAATGTTTGAGCCTGCTGATTCTAGAAGCTTAGGAGGCCCAGGGAATGGGCAATATTAGAATAGCTAGCCAAATATTATCCACCTGAGTTCACAGATGACTGAGTTATTAAGATATCAATCATGAAATGCTACGGTCTAGGGAGAGAACTCTTATCCAATAGTTTAGAAAAATAAGAACTACAATACTGGGGTCAGTTCTCTGACAGTGGTAGTCACTCTCATTCCAAAAGACAGACTGTATAAGAGTAGGGCTGATTTCCATTAGATTATCTTAAATGGCAGCCTCAAACCTGTCACAGACCTACTTAAACTGATTTATGTTGGAGCAATGAGCATATAAAGGAGGTAGCAGGGCCAGGTTTTAGTCCCAGTTTTCCACTATTTAGCTGTGTAACCTTAGGCAAGTCACTTCACTTCTCCAAACTTAAACCTTATGAAATGTAGTAGTTGGACTTTATGCTCTCTAAGATTGTATTAGGACTCTTTCAGTTACAAGTGACAGAAAACCACAGCCAAACTGGCTGGAACAAAGAGGGAATTTAGTGTCTCTCATATAACTAAAAAAGTCCAAATCAGGCATGGCCTGATGTGGGGCTCAAATGATGGCATGGAGACCTAGTTTCCATCCCTTCCCTCTCTTGGTACTATTTTCTCTGGTCCAGCTTCATTTTCAGACAGGCTCTCCTCCTGGGTGGCAAGGTAGCTACAGCACTTCAAGTTTTATGAGCTCTTAACTCCAAAACCAGTTGAAAGACAGGTTGTTTTCTAACCACTCTAACAAAAATCCTGAAATTCATTCTGATTGGACCAGTTTCTGGAGTTTAAGAGCCAATGTCCCTTAAAATCTTTATAATCTTTATATTTTGTAAATATTTGAGCATATTCCCTCCAAATCTTTGCCTTTTCAGATTTCAATTTTAAAAACCGTAGTGTACGTAGTTTTTGTCTCCCTAGCATCTCTCTTTCCTATAGGAAGACTGCCCCTCTCCCAGTCCTTATGTTCCTAGTAAGATAAGCAGTCACAGTGCAGTTGCCTGGCTCTGGAGTGGGTTCAGCATCCATCTATTTATTTCTTTTAAAACAAGTTGTTGATGGAGGGGGCCAGCCCCATGGCCTAGTGGTTAAGTTTTGCATGCTCTGCTTCGGTGGCCTGGGTTCAGTTTCTAGGCTTGGACCTACACCACTTGTTGGTGGCCATGCTGTGGTGGGGACTCACATACAAAATAGCGTAAGACTGGCGCAGGGCGAATCTTTCTCAAGTGAAAAGAGGAAGACTGGCAAGAGATGTTAGCTCAGGGCAAATCTTCCTCAGCAACACAAAAACAAAAACAAGCCGTTGATGGAATATTTATTTTGCTTTTTTAGTGGGTGGAGCCATGCTTCATCCTTAATATGCCTGATCTTGATATAAAACCCTTTGAACCTCCTCTCCTGCTCTTATAAGTATGACATTTTTGCATCTTCCTCAGACAAAGTATTTGAATAATAGCTAAGGAGTTCCACCACAAAAGTATTAAGATGGCCAGACAGCAAACAACAATCCTTCTAATCCACTCAATTCTACTACAGGAATGAGTTATGGTTGGATCATCAGAACACTCTGGATTATTCTTGAATAGAGGAACTTTCTTGGAGACCAACTGGAATTTTCAGATTGCAAAAAGTCAGATTATCAGAATTTCACTGTATCACAAACATTTTTGTTGTCAATTAGTTATTAATTTAAAACAAAATTTTAAACACTCGAATAGAATTCTTTAGAACAAATAAACCATAATTTATTTGACCAATCCCCTAGAGGTGGATATTTAGGTTGTCCCAATTTTCACTCGTATAAACAAGGCTGAGAGGAACAGCTTAACAGCTAAATCCCTTGCACCTGTTTTACTATTTTCACAAGCTCAAGTCCTACCTATGGGATTAGTGAGTAAAAGGTATGCATATTTTAAGACTTTTTGATACACACGACTCCACCAACTTTCAGGCTTTCTAGTTAAAAAAAAAAAAAGTCTATAGTACTGCCTACATTTCCAGGGTAATTTATCTACCCTTTCTCGGGACCTTTTTTAGGTATTACCAAGAAGGTTCAAAGTATTCTACTTTTGAACTTTATTCCCAAAGGATGATAACATTTTCTGTTTGTTTTTAATGTCTTCCTGACTATAACCCTGTAAACTGATATTTATAGCCTCTGTTCTTGTCTTTACTCATAGAGGTCTACATTAATTTCTGAATTCCTTTTCTGGGTTACAAATGACTACTCAAAACCCAGATATATATATCTATATATATATATATCTATATATATATGTATATATATAATGTTTAACATACAACATACAATTTGCACTATATATATCTAGTTCAGTTTATCTCATGACTCCCCTGCTCCTCCCCGCCCGTGCATGACCTTGTATTTATCCACAGGTATTATTCAAACAGTTCAGGCCCAAGAGCATGAATACTGGGCAGAGTCTGAGTTCCTCTTAAGCCAGGACAATAAAAGACTAGATTTCTTAGAGTACAGCTTGGGAGTTGAAATTTCTAATCAGCAGGTATTTGGCAGATAGGAAAGATTTAAGTTAATAAATTAAATGGGGGCCATGCACAGTATGTGTTTTTCCTCCTCTCTTCAATTTCTCTTGGCAGCTCTTTGACTTTCTAGTAAACTAGAATAATGTTTTAGCTTTTACCATAACCGTAGGATCAATCACACCATCTAATTCTTTACCAGAATCTATCAGTCTCAGTTTTCAGCCATGTATCTGTGAATACCATCAAGAGCTTTTTAAAAGGATAGAGTTTTTCCCACCGAATCTCTATAATGAACGCACCTCTCAAGTTTCTGGGTCTGTTTCCAATATGTAAAATTTCTTAACCATTTTTATTTATAACTTTAACCTTGTAGAAAAGAAATCTCACATAAAAGAATATCCATATTCCATAGATTTGGATTATTCCAAAGAAAATTCCATAGATGTGGACTATTTTAGGAAGTAGTAGAGGAGGGTTTTGGTTTAAGAATGCATGAGATAAGGGAAGAAAGACTTCTTTAAATAGAAGTAAAGGGTCAAGATAAGTAGGAGGAGATAAGGATTAAGAAATGGATGTTAAAGATAGCCAACTTGGGTTCAAATAGACCCGACCCTCCAGGGGCTGCCTGGTGGCGAGTGGTTGAGTTTGCAGGCTCTGCTTTGGCCGCCCAGGGTTTCGTCGGGTCGAATCCTGGGCGCGGACATGGCACCGCTTGTCAGGCCATGCTGAGGCGGTGTCCCACATGCCACAACTAGAAGGACCTGCAACTAAAAATACACAACTATGTACCCGGGGGCTTTGAGAGGAAAAAAAAGGAAAACATTAAAAAAAATCTTAAACAAACAAACAAAATAGACCTTCCAGTATTGGCTGTGCAACTTTAGGCAAGTCACTGAATTTCTTTAAGCCACACTTTTCCCATTAGTAAAATGGAAATCAGCCTAGTACATATCTCACAGAACTACTGTGAGGACTAAATGAAACATTTAAAAAGCATTTAGCATTGTTGCCTGGCAGCTACCCTGATAAATGTTAAATGTTGCTGCTGCAGTTTCTGTTACTATTAAACGTGCCCTACCGATCCTCCAAAGGGGGCTTCATCCATGGACCTTTAGCTCAGAACAAAGATCAGAGGTTCATAAACCAGGCATCAGCAGCTGTCTTCAGGCTAAGAGCAGGTGAGGGGCTGGCTATTTTGTCATCAATTTAATAAATGAGTTTTTCTCCTTTTTAGCTTTTCAAGCCCATCCTTATTTTAGGTTGGATCATGTGCACATGATGAGAATGCATCTTCCATAATTCCTTTTTTTTTTTTTTTTGTAGAGGAAGATTGGCCTTGAGCTAACATCTGTTGCCAAACTTCCTTTTTTTGCTTGAGGAAGACTGTCACTGAGCTAACATCTGTGCCAATCTTCCTCTATTTTGTATGTGGGATACTGCCTCAGCATGGTTTGATGAACGATGTGTAGGTCTGCACCCAGGATCTGAACCCGTGAATCCCAGGCTGCTGAAGCAAGTGTGCAAACTTAACCACTACATCACTGGTCCGGCCCCCCATAATTCTTGTACTACTCTACACTGGGCTCCATCAGGAGAGTTAAAATGGAACTTATGAGTGTTCATCTGAGCAAGCCAGGAACAAACCCAGGAGAGAAGTCTCAAAATGACATTCTGACATGTAGTTAAACCACTTGCCCCTATATCAGTAGCTGAAACATTGATTGTTCTTGTTGCACTACTAAGAGTGAGAAAGAGGTTGCCATAATCTCCAGTAGTCTGTACATCCTTCCCCTTCTTGTAGAACAAACTGGGTAACCCACCAGCACACAGTCTTCCTAAGCAGTTAAAACTGGTCAGCAGGTGACAAGTTGGTAATAATCCTATAATTCTCTAAGGAGTTAGAGAAAGCACTTAATCTCCACTTCAATGAGGCATCTGGCTAATCACTGCCTGAGAAGGAACCTTTGGAAAAGCAAATGGGTGGGGCAAGCTTCTAATAAGGGAAAATGCCTACAGCACAAACACTTTATGTCTTGAAAAAGATCAGGGAGGTTTCCCTCAATCTGCTCCTCCCCTGCCCTCTGTCAACAAGCAGACCTTAACTCTGCAAAGGAAGCTTTCTTGGCACCTAATACTATTTTCTAGCACCCTCAAAACTTTAGCTTTGGCCACTTAAGCTCTCCTGGCCTCAGTTTCTTTATGAGATTAATAAAATGCTAGGATTTTAGTTTCTCGTGTCAATTCTAATCCTGTCTAAATCCTAACTAGTATGACTGCGAGTGCGGCAGCTATCCTTATCAGCACTGCTATTAACTTGAGCTTTATTAAAGGGTATCTATTAAAATGAAAACCTCCACATTCAGACAAGCATTTTCAGTACAAAAAAAACACTAGTGCCAATGAGGAATGTCTTTACGGTACAACTGAGAAAAACGCAGCACCTAAACCACAGTGGCTTTGGACTGACATCAGGCTTAGGGTCCAAGTATGACAGGTATTAGAAGAACCACAATTTTTGAGCTCCACAGAGATATGTGTATTTCAAACATAATAAGTGGTGAAATAGTTCAGACGCATTTCTCCTTTGGGCAATGAGACATCTTCTTTCAATCTATGAAATATTAAAATGACCTATTTTGGGATGGTTTTCACATCTGCAGTGTTCCAGAGCCTATTTCTAAAGACAGTCTTTTTTTTTCTTTATAGATTTTGCTCAGGTTGTTACAAGAGATTCTGTGGATTTCCAGCCTCAAAGCTGGATTGATCTGATTGAGTAAAAGATTAGAGTGAGAGAGAGGTACACAAATGGAAGAACTAGCAAGAAACTGAATAAACTAAGTCACGACTGCCAGAAGGGAGGAAGAGACCAGTACAGAAGAGAAATATTACTTTCGTATTTCTAAAAAATACCTGTGGCAGAAATATATGCTTTACAACTTCATTGTTTACCTCATGTCCTCAATCAACATCCAATTAGTTCTACTAGTCTAAAGAGAAACTCCTAGTAAAATTTTATTGTGTGCACCATTCTATGTCATATTATGATGACACCAACAGACTCAAAGCCGATCTTTCTGTTCTCCCTCAAACTAAGGTTTTGCCTAACAGTAAATTAGAATTTCTTTTCTAATCTACTGCAGAAAGAGAAAAAAACTGAAGTCACATTCCAAGAAGTTCTCTTTTTGTATACAGTATTTCAAGCCATGTGGCAAAGTACCAAATTATTTCATTACCATCCTAATAAGGCTAGACTTTCCATTCAGAAAGAAAGTCTACATTCACATATATTTAGAAGGATGTTATCTTAGTACATTGTCCTTGTTTCACAGCGCTCAGATACTTTATACCTTATAAACTGTGGGGTAAACCCTGAGACTTTTTAAACTCCCATCCCTGTATTCTTTTTTGGGCTTATTTCTTTTAAAAAATGAGAGTAAGAGAAAGAAAAGACAGATTTTGGTACACAATATACTGATAAGACATTCACATTGTCCTTAATCATTTCCTGGCCACATTTAAGACAGTAATAGGCACCTACCATACTGGCAAAATTTTTAAAGTTGACAATGCCAAGTACTAATTAAGCAAAGCCAGTAGAAGCATAAACTATTGGTACAACCACTTTCTTAAACTGGCCTTACCTAGTAGATAGAACATATGCACACCCTACCACCCAGCAACTCTGCTCCTAGGTTTGTACCCTAGAGACCCTTGTACAATATAACAATATTCATAGCAGCAATGTTTGTAATGGCAAAAATGCTGGAAAGAACCCAATTGTTCATCAACAGACTGACGATACATATTTTCATATATTCATACAGAACACTAAAAATATTGAAAATAAATTTACACTGCACATACCAACACGGACAAGGAAAAAAAGCAAATCACAAAAAAAGGCACAACACTGTGATTCCATTTAAATCAAGAAAAAAGTCAGGCAAAACCAAGAAAGACTGCTTACTGATACAGACAAATGGAAAAAATATAAAGATAAGTAGGTGAATGATTAATATAACATGCCAGACAGTGGGAGGTAAAGAGGAAGGAGAGGGTACAATGAGGAAAGGGTCACACAGGAGGCTCTTAAACCTAAAGTGTTGTTAATGTTTTATTTCTTAAGGTGGGTGATGGGTTCAGGTGTTGTTCTTATTGTTATTCTTTAAACTGTACAGGATGTATTTCACAGTTTAAACTTAAGAGACACAAATTATACCCAGAGGCAAAATATTCTTTATTGCTAGTGCCTACACATTGCTACAATGAGGAAACACATCAAGCTTTCCTGATGACCTCTTTAGGTAATAGAGATTCTACTAATCACATTAATTTTCAGAAAAATTAAGCTGGAGAGTCCACTTCCATAGTATCTCAGAGGTATCCTCTGTAGCGCTTATCTTATGAAAAAAGACTTTTTGTAATGTCTCCCTCCCACGATAAACTGGAAACTTCATGAAGGAGAATATTCAATACTGGGAAGTATTCAATAAATATTTTTTGAATGAATGAATAAATGAATGACTTTGAGAATCTAATTAAGTTGGGATAACTTTTACTAGTCTTCCCACAAATGCAAGAAAAGACACTATTTCTCAGAAACTCAATGTTTCATCCCTGTCATTAGGCTTTCTGAACCACTGTTCTAGAACTTAGTAGTTATTTCAGCATTTATGCAACAAAGTTTACTAAGGTCTTAATACAAGTAGGCACTGTGCTAGGCACTGAAAATACGGCACTGACATGATTGACATAGTCTCATTTTTCTATATAATAGCCACTCCACGTATCAAGGAAAATGGTAAGAGAGGATTTCCCCCTTATCTCTTAGGACACTGAAATGTGTACAAAGACAACGCTGAGATTTTAACAACTGGTGGGTAGCAAGATCCACTTTGGAGAACAATGGGTTGCTATTTCCTTCACCTGCTCTAAACGATGAACTAATTCCTTTTAGTCTTTGCCATCCTTGTGAATAAAAATATGATTCTTTGTTCTGCAGAGTAGCCTCTCCTAAAATACTGAATAAATAGCAAAGCACTGTCCTTCTGGAACCTCTTCTAGAAAGCAAGCGTCAATCACTCACAGGACGAAAAGCTATAAAGGAAATAAATTATTATCTTGAAAACAAACATCTCTATTCTGGAGATAGAAGAGTCATGCTTGCCACATTATAGCTGCTTCTCTGCCTATAGTTCATGGGAAAGGTTAAAATTAGAGACAACAAATGAAAAAGCATTAAATGGTGGTTCTAACAAATTTGAGAACTATTTTGTTTCACTAAACTGAAGACTTTTGCTGCCTTTTGTTCTCTTTCAATACAGTCATCATTCTACCCAGCATTCTTTTACAGGCCACAGTAGAAAATGCTGCTGACAACCTATTGTCAGCTCAAGTTATTCCTGACTCCCTTCTCACTCCTCCTTCCTTAAGCAAATGAGAAAGTTAAGAAATCAAAGATGTGAGTAGTAGTGTAATTAGGTAGGACGTGAAGGGGACAGCCAGCTCCCCTCAAAATGAACTTTGTTTCTATTGTCTTCTTATGGAATTAACCTCTTCCTAAAAATTTGAGATCATCAGTAATCTGACTTCACAGACATATTTCCTTTTGTACATTATCTCAATTAAAAAATGCATTTCAAAATTTCTTAGATTCAGTCTCCTTCTTGGTGAGTCACTGTTTATGGGACAAGAATTTAGCACTCAGAACTCTGAATTCAGTCATGCCTGAATCTGCTGAGTATGGTTGGCACAGGAGTCAATGGGGCCAAAGGCAAATGACCATTAACTACGGAAACTGAATACCCAATTAGGTGCTTAGTAGTTATACTGGAAACTAGAGAAGAAGATTTAGAAATAAAACTTATTTACTACTATATTCAAAGGTAATTTCTTTTACAAAAAAACTGGGGAGCTTAACCCAGTAAAAAGCATTCACAATTTGCTATAGAATTGAAAAAATAAAGCAGAACTATACATCAGATACAAGTTATTACCTAAAGACAACAGCAACAAATATGTACCTACGGCTACCACCAGCATAAGGCCTTTGTGAATTAGAGAGAAGCTGCCTTCCTCTGGGCTAAGGAGACTCAAGGTAGGGTGAGCCAAGTTCAGGCTGGATTTCAACCCTTCATTAAAGTCCCCTTAGGAGAAGACTCTACAACTGAAGGTGACTGCCCTACATATGTGATTCTCTCTTCTCAAACTTCATTAAAATGAAAAAAAAAAAAAAAAAACAGAAAAATAGGCATAAATCCTTGAGGACAAAGAGAGCAAGAGAAAAGAGAATAGCAGATATGAGATGTCAAAAACATTTGGAAACTAGAAAGCAGATAGGCAAATGTTAACCTAGCAGACCAAAGGAAGCTGACACTTAAGCCTACAAGGTGGAAGTGAATGAACAATGCTAGCAAACATTCAAAACCCAGGAAGAACATAGTGGCATCAAGTACTTCTGAAAGGAGGGAAGGGCTCAAAACAGAAAGATCAGCTCAAAGTCTTTAAAAGATACAACCAGACCTCTAGACCATCTCTATCATCCAATGAAGCCTCCCCACCTCCCCACTCTCTACCCCTCGTGATTCTAGCAGAAGTCTGAATGAGTACTCTCTGGATATGTTGAACAGACAGGCTTTGTACTGATCCACACCAAGCACAACTGAGAACAGGGGTAAAGTACAACACTGAGAGCAACAGTGAAATACAAAACTCTTTTCCCTCCACTGGGCTCTGTGCAAGAAGGCACAAGATTGGTTTATTCCTCTAAGGGAAAAATGACTTGCCTAAGACAGAAGACCTACAGATGCTGGCAGTTAGGTGATCCCCACCTAAATGGTCAATTACCCCTATAGTAAAGCCCACCCCACCAACTGACAAGCCCCACCAATGAAAACAGAGCTTCTAAAAAAGGACTATAATGTCTCACTTTTAAATACAAGTGGATAATCAAGAATGATAAGACATTTATAAAAATCTCTAATATGAGTCTAAAGTAAACAAGGAATGAACTGTAGCAAATAGAGACAATGCAGGGAGCAGGAAAAAAATTAAACTATCATATCAGACATAAAATATTGCATCCATGGAACAAGAACAAGAGATTATTTAAAAGCATTTGGAGTATAAGGAGACTATAGAGATAAAAAAATATATACATAACAGAAAGTTGGAGAATAAAACTGAAGAAATCTCCTAGAAAAAAGACAAAGAGATGCAAAATGGGGAGAAAAATAAGAAATTGAGAAGAGCAGTACAGTAGGGCTGAAATGCAATTAACAGAGTTGTAGAAAGAAAAACTAAAGAAAAAGGAAAAGGAAGTTTATTTAAGAAAATAAACAAAAAAATGTCGATATAAATTTCTAGATTGAAAGAGCTATCTAGAACTTAGCTTCTAGAAGTACAGATGAAATGAAACCCACACCAAAGCACATCACAATAAAATTTTACCATAACTAGAACAAAAAGAAGATAATATAATACCTTCAAAATTTTGAGATAAAACTATTAGGTCAAACACATGAAACTACCACTTTCATAGGCCAAAAATTGTTAACTAACAGCACTTTCTTATAGGTCAATCTAATATTTCCAGTCTTGAATTTACTATCTAGATAAACTTTCTGGACTTGTAAGGTCTCAAAAAATTTACCTCCCATACTCCCTTCCTCAGAAAGCTACTACTGGAGAATATGCTCCAGCATTACAAGAAAATAAACTGTGAAAGACGAAGACATGGCATCCAGAAAGGAGAGGATCCAACAGAAGAAAATTCCAAGGATAAATCCTAGGACAAAAGCTATGTAGCTGGTCTATAAAGTCACCACTCCACATTTAGGGAAAGAGTGCTCAAGGAGTAATGTCTCTAAGAGGAAAAAAACAGAAAAAAACAAATCAAATATGTTTGTAACACATCAAGAAGAGATTTTCAGTTCTGTTGAAGAGTTTAGAGATGAATTACTGACGGTACATAAAACTCTAAGCAAACAAACAAAAAAACAAATCCAGGGAAAACAAAAGTCTGTGCAAGGAAGGCAGCATAAGGGAGGTAGAGTGTATGTGATGGGGCAGGAAGGGGTAAGAGAACTAAATCTCATCTTTCATTATAGTAAGTTAATAGATAATTTAATAAATTGAATATTAAAACAAACAGCAGAATAAAAATTTGAACTATGGAAGTAAATACAAAAGAAACAACTAAAAGTTTTGAAAGTGTTGCCTCGGCCCCATGGCTGAGTGGTTGAGTTCGGACGCTCTGCTTCAGTGGCCCAGGGTTTTGATGGTTCGGATCCTGGGCGTGGACATGGCACTGCTCATCAAGCCACGCTGAGGCGGCGTCTCACATGCCACAACTAGAAGGACCCACAACTAAAAAAATACACAACTACGTACCAGGGGGCTTTGGGGAGAAAAAGGAAAAAATAAAATCTTAAAAAAAAAAAAAAAAAGAAAGTGTTCCTCTAAGGAGCAAGAATCTAGAGTGTGAAGGAACAGGTCATGGGACTGTTCTGTTATAAGCCAAGTTGTACTTTTAACTTTTTAAAACTATATACAGATACTACTTCAATAAACAGATAGCTCAAGGCAGTATGCCAAATTAAATATAATCTCATTAAATAACCTACACATAAAGCCCTTAGTTACAATAAACTAACCCTTTTGGAAAGCTGTCTAAATTAATCACTTCAAAATTACACATCAAGACATCCCATATAAAACACCAATCAAATTAATTTGAGTGACCTACATAAATAAGAGTCTGGATATTTAAAACTTGACTAATGGGATTTTTCCTTAGATAAATTTGATATGACTAGCTGATGAGTCCATGATAAAATGCTCACTGCTGAGCTGATTTCTGAAACTATGCTATTTTATTCCCAACTCTGTTTTTTTTGGGGGGGAAGAAGGGGAAGAGAAGACAAAAACTAAATATCATTAGAGAATACAAACTAAATACCTTAGATGCATCTTTTCTTGGAAAATATTTCCATCTAAGAATCAACTATAAAATTGATCAACATTCAAATTAGAAAGAATTTTAAATTCTAAAAACAAGTCAGTGTTTTTATAGGTATGCAAGGTCTTTGTTAGATACTCTTCCCAAAAATTAACTACTCCTTCTGGCACAGGGCAGTTTCATGAATCTGTAGATTTTCTTTCTGACCAAGGATCAAAAAGATCTCCCTTCCCACAATGAGCCTTATAGGTTCTTTCAAACCATATTAGTAAATATTTATTTTTAAAATTTTATTTAAGGTTACATTTGCACAATAAATACTGTTTGTGGCAAAAAAAAAAAGATTTTAAAATACAGCAAATTATAAAGAAAGTAAAAAGCACCGGTGAGCTCATTCCCAAAGAAAATCATTGTAAATATTTTTGTATTTATCTTTTTTTTTTGCTAGGAAAGATTTGCCCTAAGCTGATGTCTGTTACCAATCTTCCTCTCTCTCTCTCTCTCTCTCTTTTTTCCATCCCCAAAGCCTGAGTACATAGTTGTATCTTCCAGCTCTAAGTCCTTCTAGTTCTTCTATGTGAGCTGCTGCTACAGCATGGCTGCTGATATGCGAGTGCTGTGGTTCTGCACCTGGACACTGAACCTGGGGCAGCCAGAGCAGAGCATACCCAACTTGACTGACTAGGCCATCAGGGTTGGCTCTACATTTATCTTTAAAAGAAAAAGAGGGGCCAGCCCTGTGGCATAGCAGTTAAGCTTGCATGTTCCACTTTGGTGGTCTGGGGTTTGCTGGTTCAGATCCTGGGTATGGACATGGCACTGCTTGGCAAGCCATGCTGTGGTAGGTGTCCCACATATAAAATAGAGGAAGATGGGCATGGATGTTAGCTCAGGGGCAGTCTTCCTCAGCAAAAAGAGGAGGTTGGCGGCAGATGTTAGCTCAGGGCTAATCTTCCTCAAAAAAAAGAAAAAGAAGAAGAGCTGGACATACCAAATATACTTCTTTTCAATCAGCTCTTTCACCTTTACATGAACATTTTCCTCTGCCATTGAGAATACAGTTGTTTTTTTTATTTCGAGGAAGATTAGCCCTGAGCTAACATCTGCCACCAATCCTCCCCACCTTGCTGAGGAAGACTGGCCCTGAGCCAACATCCAAGCCCATCTTCCTCTACTTTATATGTGGGACACCTACCACAGCATGGCTTGCCAAGCGGTGCCATGTCCACACCCAGGATCTCAACTGGCGAACCCCAGGCCACTGAAGCGGTACGTGCACACTCAACCACTGCACCACTGGCCAGCCCCACGAGAATATAGTTTTTGATGGCTGCATAATATTCCTTATACAGATATACATACTGGAATTTACCTAACTTGCTTCCTATAGTTAGCATTTTGGGTTGCTTGCATTTTTTTTAGCATCCTTGTCCATAAGTTATTGCAAAATGTTTCTAATTACTTCCTTGTAATAAACTCCTATAAGTGGAATTGTAGAGTGTAAACATTTTCAATATATATTCTTAAACTGTATTTCCACAGGAAGAAAATAAAAAACACCAGTAAAGCTAACTCCATAGTTGTATTAGTTTCCTATTCTTGCTGCAACATATTACCACAAATTTAGAGGCTTAAAACATCACATTTATTATAGTTCTGGAGGTCAGAAATCTGAAATAGTTCTCACTGGGCTAAAGTTAAGATGTTAGCAAGGCTGCATTTCTTTGTAAAGGTTCTAGAGGAAAACCCATTTTCTTGCTTTTTCCAGCTTTTAGAGGCTGACTGTATTCCTTGGCTCATGATCTCTTCCTCCATCTTCAAAGTCAGCTGTATAGCATCTTTAAATCTCTCTTGATTCTTACTTTCCTGCCTACTTTCCCTAATAAAGACCCTTGTGATTACTGTGGGCTCACTTGGATTGTTCAGGCTAATCTCTCCATTTCAAAATTCTTAATCACCTCTATAAAATCCCTTTTCCCACATAAGGTAACATATTCGCAGGCTCCAGGGATTAAGACATGGATTTGTTTAGGGGGTTATTAATCGGCCTACCACAGTAGGTAAATACAAAACACAGTATAGCAGCTGGCCCGGTGGCAGAGTGGTTAAGTTTGCACACTCCGCTTCAGCGGCCCAGGGTTTTGCTGGTTCAGATCCAGGTTGCAGACTCGGCACTGCTCGTCAGGCCATGCTGAGGCGGCTTCCCACATAGCACAACCAGAGGCACTCACAACTGGAATATACAACTATGCACTGGGGGGCTTTGGGGAGAAGAAGAAGAAGAAGAAAATAAGAAGATTGGCAACAGCTGTTAGCTCAGGTGCCAATCTTTAAAAGACAAAAACATGGGGCCAGCCCCGTGGCCGAGTGGTTAAGTTCACATGCTCCGCTTCTGCGGCCCAGGGTTTCACCAGTTTGGATCCTGGGCGCAGACATGGCACCACTCATCAAGCCATGCTGAAGCGGCATCCCACATGCCACAACTAGCAGGACCCACAACTAAAAATATACAACTATGTACCGGGAGGCTTTGGGGAGAAAAAGGAAAAATAAAATCTTTAATAAACAAAATAAAGAAGCAGTGGTATGCAAGGCAGTTGACTTCATATTGATAGACCGAAATTGGCCAGGGTAAGATTATTTACACGATGGAAATTTGTAAACTCTATAAATAAGCCCTGCTCTCTCTTCCAAGTTGGTCAAACATTAACTAGAACACCACTGGACAAAAGTATATTTATTCTAGTAGGACAGCACTTGACTAGCTGATGAGTAAACAGTAGTTCAAGTCTTCTTTCTTCTTCAAGAAGCTTCCTGGTCTAGTCTAAACTTCATGTATTTTTCCCTAATTTAGATCTCCTAAAGCACTTATATCTATGTCAAAAAGGTTTTACTTACATTTACACAATTACTCAATAAATATTTACTGAGTATTTGTGGCATTGTCCATATTGATGATCAATTGTTTTATCCATTCATTTTCTTTTTGCCTTTAGCTAAAAAGTAAAGCTTCCTGAAAGAGGAGTGGGTTCTCAGTAAGTACTTAAGAGATAATGATTGAAGTAGCAGACATTGCAGTTGATGCCCAACATCCATTTCACCTGACAGTAAGTCTAAGATAATCATGGAAATCCCATTTCCCTTTGCCAGTGACAAGCCTAAAAGAGGACTTATGACCCAGTTATGGTCAAAGAGATGTGAGAATAAAAGTCTGCTTGGAGCTTCTGGGAAATGCTTCCTTGATCCTAAGAAATAGCAGCAGATTTCCCTTCCTAACCTCATGTTGTGGTGTGTGGATGTAATCCTTACAAAACTGCAGACATCATATTCTCCAAATCAAACAACCAACCAAAAACCCCCCAAACATGACTAACCTCTGAAATTCTGTTATGAATGATAATAAATTTCCTCATTAGGCCACGTAAAAAACAGGGTTGCTGTTACTTGCAGCCCAAAGCATATTAACTGATAGATCAGAAATGTAGACAAAGATCTATGAACTGAACCAGGATTCTCAACACAGTAAAATTTGTTGTTTGGAGAGTAACTGGCACTAAGTTTGTTTTTCTTTAACATTTTCCTCCTAGGCACAGACTATTTTTTAAAGATCAAAGTTAAACATGCACATAAAGAGTCAGAGTTCTACAAAGTTTCTTTAGAAAAAACAGTAGTCCTTGCCTCTGTTGCTGCCCCATTTCTCCCTAGAGGCAAACCACTTGCACATCTTCTAAGTAATTATTTTGTAATCGAATTCCATGTTTCTAAATGACATGCTTGTGTTGCTACCTCTTGATTTTTTCAGTTTTTAGAATTATCTATTCACTTCCCACTTTGAAAGATGCCTTAGATCTCTTTTCTCCTTCTGCTCCTATCACACACATGCATCCTTTCTATTTCCTCAACTACCCTTTATAGTGATACTATAATTTTGATTAGTTCAATGTTCAGTGTACATTATAATGACTGTGTAAGCCTATTCACATCTGAGCCATACAATAAACCATGATTCCTTTTCCTTTCCTGCACAACTTTTTGCTCTTCCTGTAAATATCTTTTTTATTCATTTACTTAGATTTCTATGTATTTATCAATATTTCACCCCAGAAAATCTTTGTCAGTGGTCTAAATTTCCTCTCAAGACATTGAGACCCATCAAGCATTCTATTTCATCTTCCTAAAGAAGTCTCTTCTGGATACTTCAAACCTTCTCCAATGTGGACTGGCTGGCCCTCTCAGTGTTGGTAAACTGTTGTTTACCTGAAATCTCCACTCACTATTCTGAGGAATCCCCTAGCCTTTGTTGTTACTGAATTTCCTATTTTCTCTACCACATCTTCCTCTTTCCTCGTTTATATCCTTATTTTGTGGAGAATGTCTTCCAGCAGCTTCCTAGAATGGTGTATGGGAAGTAAATTTTTTGAGACATTGCATGTTTATTCTAGCTTTCAGACAAGATTGATAGTTTGGTAGAATAAAACAAAAAGATTCCAGGTACCATTCTTGAATACAGTTTCTGACAATGATGTGTACTGACTTTCTTTTTAATTTTTAGAGTAAAAATTGATGAATTCTGAATTGACATAGGAACTGAGAAGTACGTGACTATAGAAGTCTACATCAGAATTTATAATACATTTAAAATGCTAACCTAGAGACAGTGTTAATGTTTAGAGAAAGCCTCATGAAATTGGTGGCAAGTAGGCACTGAATAAACGGTAGTTATTATTAATAACAAAAACCATATTTACGTCTGAAAGTTCTGATATAAATGAAGTAGATAAATTCAACCTAATAGAAGCCAAACCAGGGGTTTTGGTTTCTCAAGGTGCCTAATCCTTATTAGTCTCCAATTTTATTAATTTCTCAAATATATCAAGTAATTCTATTTGTTTGTATGTTTTCTCAGTTGGGTAAAATCAGCTTGATTGGTTAGAATATAGATTAAACTCCAAATACTGGCAAAGTTCAAGTAGCTATATCATTAAGTTCACCTTGCTAAAATTTCAAAACCTCTTTTTTGTAAACACACAGTCCTACACACAGCTATACTGCCCAGGATTTCAGTAATTTATGTAATTAATAGCATACCAGAACCCTGAATAAGGAAAGGGAATTCAATATCAAGAGATAACAAAGATGTCAACCTCTCTGAAAACAAAAGCGCTTCCTCCACGGTTGCTATTCCCATTCTGTCTCCAAAAGATTCACATGGGCAGAAATTTCATAAGCGCAGAATGCTATATATTGAGTCAAATCTTTTCTTTGATTATAGGCAATTTCTGCTTCTCCTATCTTCATCCTTCCCCTCCCCACACCCAACCTCTAGATGTCAATGTTCAAAACACTGGTGTTTAAAGAAAAATCTCTTCTTTTCTCCCTTAATGAAAACTGTGTAAGTAGGGGACATTCTAGTCTTTCCTTGGTTCCCTGATGTTTTGTTGCTCATCCAGCCTTCTCAAACACAATAGTCAAGGTTTAGTACTAGGAAAATCTCTCAGACTAAAGGAGAGATTTAAACTAAGGGCCCAGAGAAATTTGATTAACTTCATACAACTACATAAGGGCAACTAAAATATTAATAAGGATTTGAAGGATCAATATAGATTATGTACAATGTAGTCTAAACCTCTGTAAGAACTATACTTATTTAAGTTTAATAGCAACAGCATATTCATTTATTTACTAACACTATTCAAAATATAAGATAATGGAAATAATGTGTTTGTTTTAAAAAATGATGGCTCCACTCCAGTCGCAAGGAGCATTCCTAGTGCCTAGGTCGATAAAAAGAATCAGGGCTCCTTGGAGAAATGGCTGATTCTAGGACTTAGGCAGGAAAATAAACAAGATGAGCCTACAGCATCTTATAGTGCCAGAGAGCTAGGAAGTGCTCAAACAATGATGTACACAAGCACATATGCACAGTGGCAGGCACGTGCATGTACACACACACATAGAGTAATGACAAAGGAATGCAGAAACCAACTGAAAGGGCTTCCAATGGCCAAAGCTGCGACAATTTTAGCAACAAAATAAAGTAGTATTGGATTATAACAAAATATAAAATATAATCAATATATTCAATTATATATTAAAATATAAAATATATTTTATAAATATAAAATATAATTTATAAATACAAATATGTAAAAACATAAAATATTTCTATAAACATATAAATATTCAAAGTATTTAAATAAATATTTAAAATAGAAAATAAAAAATATATAAAACAAATATCCAAGAGTCCATACTGATATAAATAACTGGTTGGATAAATGAATAAATGGGGGAGAAGAGACAAACCTGTCACGCAGAAGAATTTCAAATAATTTATATATTCTGCCCTCAAGGTGGGGGAGCATAACACCCCACTCCCTGGGCTGTGGACTGCACACAGTCACTTCCCTCCAGAGAGTACAATATGAAAAGGGGAGGAAAAAAAGAGAGTACTTTTACAGTAAAGAACCTGACAAACACTACCTCAGCCAGGTGATCAAGGCCAACATTAGCAGTCATAAATCAGGTTGATGGTATGTATGTTTGAAATGATGTAATGAAAATGGCACTTTACCTCTGTAGTTATCTTCCTAATAACCCATAACCCCAGTCTTATTATGAGAAAAATGTAAGACAAATTCCCAAAGTGGGGCATCCTACAAAATACCTGACCAGTACTCCTCAAAACTGTCAAGGTCATCCAAAACAAGGAAAATCTGAGAAACTGCCACAGCCAAGAGAAGCTTAAAGAGACATGACAACTAAATGTAATGTGGTATCCTAGATGGGATTCTGGAACAGAAAAAGAAAAGTTAACCTAAATAAGATATAGACTCTAGTTTAATAATAATAATAATAATAATAATACGCCAATGCTGGTTCATTAATTGTAACAAGTGTATCATACTAATAATATGTGATATTAATAATAGGGAAAACTGGGTGCAGGGTATATGGGAATTCTCTATACTATCTTTTCAACTTTTCTGTAAATTTAAAACTGTTTTAAAAAATGAAGTCTATTAAAAAAAGAAACAATAATTATCCCCCACTGCCAGGTCAGAATGTGATCTGACCAAATCAGGGTTGGTGAAGGAATAAATTAAGAGTTCACAAAGAAACAAACATTGCACACTTCCCCTACCTTAGGAAAAAATTTAGAACCCGTTATCTAGGCACATAGTATCAGATCAGTTGTCTAATCATAAGACATTTAAGTTTCAAATAGCTATATCTTTGCATATCAGAATCCAGCACTCTAACAGATACACAGCTAGCAACAAACAAGGGAGGATCTGACGAGATCTATGGGAGAGGGTGGCTGAAAGTCAAAAATTCAGATAATTATTTCAATAGATTAGCGTTACTTGAAAGTAAAAGTGAATAAAAATCTTGGAATCTATCATATCCTAAGAGAGAATTAACTACTGGAACAATCAAATCAAATCTACTAATGTCGAGTCTTAGCTACAAGTACGGCATTAGCCAGAGGCCAGTACTACTCTAAGTGTGGTTTCTAGATTGAGAGCCTCAGCACTTCCTGGGAACTTGTTAAAAATGCAAATGGGCCTCACCAGACATTTACTGAATCAGAATCTCTGGGAGTTCAACCTAGAAATTATGTGTTTTAACATGCTCTCTAGGTGCTTCTCATGCATGCTAAAGTTTGAGTATCATTGTGATAAGCAGTGTGATAGCAGTGTGATCCCTCTGTGAATGTGGCAAACGCATACAGTGCACAGGTAAGCAGATGGAGAATTCAATTCCCACAGCAACTCACCTGCCATGTGATTACCAAGCAGCACAGGTAAAGCAAGCAGTCAACCCTCCTCTACCAGAAACTGAGGAGAACATAATGGTTAGATCCTCTGAACTCTTTGTGGTGATTTCAAAGACAAGCAAAAGGAAACAGAAGTCAGAGGCAGGCTGAAAATGCCGGCCAGGAGAGAGACATACATAATAGCAGGTGTAGTGTATATTCTATTCAGTGACCTGAAACAGACTAAGTTTTGCAGTCCAGTTCTCTTAACATCTCCAGGTTCTTGTTTTCCATGGAAACCTGTGGATTTCGTTTTGACTCTTCTGCACTTTCAGACTGCCGTTTCTGTCTTCTTCTCGCCTACTTAAAAATAAAAAGCACTTTCTATATCACCAACAAAAGCAATTCAGCAGGATTCATTTCTATATACTGTGCTGTCAAATATAAGCCCCATTAATGAACAGCACAAGGGACTAAGGCTTGGCTTGGTAAAATGATTAGAGTGTCAGCAGAAATCTAGCTCTGCAAGCTGTTTCTTTTAGAAAAATGCATTTAACTGCAGCCACAGGTCCCTCCCTCCTCTTGCTTCAAAATCAGATGTTCACCCATCCCTAGCAGCAAGATGAAGACCTTAGAGAGAGGGCCCTGACGGCAAACCACAGAGGCTGCAGACACATCTCATTTTAATTGCATCAGCAACTGCTAATAATTAATGAAAGAGAGAAAGAGGGAGGGAGCATCAGAGCAAAGAGAAAAAGAGACTTGAGCAACCATGTGGAAATACTTCATCTTCACCCCAATGAGAGCAGGTTATTTACGGCAGCTGCACAGAGCATCAAATCCTTGCATCTGAACTCCTAGGCCACCTCCCAGGCAGCAATAAAGCTACATAGTCTAGATTTCCTCTTACAGTTTTATATCTCCCATATTCCTCCTTGTAGCCACCAACAAAGATGAGGGAGGGAGAAATCCAACAGATCAAGTGGGTGATTTAGCTGTTATGTCACTTGGGCAGATCCTATGCTTTGCACAATACTGGGATATGAGGATCAGTAAACACTAAATACTAACAGCAGTGATTCACCAGAAGCATGTACACTCTTAGGCCTAAGGTCTGGTGGGACAGGAACTCCATCAACAAACCTCTGCAGTTTCCTTCTTTTTCAAGGTGTATCCTTATCCTATCATAGAAGAGAAAGGCAGTAAGATAAAAACCGCCAACAAAAACGTCTCAGAGAGAAAGTGAATTCTCAAACATGGCCTTGGGTGCCAAAAATATATCAGCATGAAAGAAAAGAAAAGCTCGAACAGTTATTTAATGCCAAGATTCCGGCTGTCTCTCCTCAGTAAACAGGGAACCCCTTAATCACATCAGTGAAGGTTGGTGTTTTTTGGGGGGTGAGGGTGGAAGCTGATGAAAAATTAGATGGTCTTGACTAATTCATACAGGAAGTTCCTAAAAAGAATAATGTTTGGGTGCCCTCATTTCCCTCCTCACTCACTATTCAACCACAAGGACCAAAGGTCCTGGGTTTTCTGTAACAGCCCTGACTGAAAAATTCTATCCTACTGTGTCAGAATTCGAGGTTGCAAGAAAAAAATATATAGCTTATCCCAAAGCCCCTGACACAGATCTTGATAGAACATGGTAAAACAACATACACAGGCAAAATGTAATGCCAAGAAGACAAGGGTAAAACAGGCAGGAAACAGATCCCTGAGGCTAAAGTCCAAAACTATTGAAAATTAGACTTCAACTAACTTAGCCTATGCCTTTCTCTACTACAGAATTACTTGCACTGCTTATTAAAAATACAGAAGCTTATGGGCCGGCCCCGTGGCTGAGTGGTTAAGTTCACGCGCTCCGCTTTGGTGGCCCAGGGTTTCGCCAATTCAGATCCTGGGTGTGGACATGGAACTGCTCATCAGGCCATGCTGAGGCGGCATCCCACATGCCACAACTGGAAGGACCCACAACTAAAAATACACAACTATGTAACTGGGGGGCTTGGGGCAGAAAAAGGAAAAACAAAATCTTTAAAAAAAAATACAGATGATTACCAATTGCAACTAAAAGAATAAAATACCTAGCAATAAATTTAACCAAGGAGGTGAAGGACTTAGACAATGAAAACTATAGGACATTCCTGAAAGAAATTGGTAATGACATAAAGAGATAGAAAGAGATTCCATGCACTTGGATTGAAAGAATAAACATAGTTAAAATGTCTAAACTACCCAAAGCAATCTACAGATTCAATGCAATCCCCAATCAGAATCCCAATGACATTCTTCATGGAAATAGAACAAGGAATACTAAAATTCATATGGGGCAACCAAAGACCCCAAATTGCTAAAGCAATCCTGAGAAAAAAGAACAAAGCTGGAGGCATCACAATCCCTGACTTCAAAATGTACTACAAAGCCATGTGATCAAAACGGCATGGTACTAGTACAAAAACAGGCACACAGATCAATGGAACAGAACTGAAAGCCCAGAAATAAAACCACACATCTTCGACAAAAGTGCCAAGAACATACAATGGAGAAAAGATAGTCTCTTCAATAAATGGTGCTGGGAAAATTGGACAGCCACACACGAAAGACTGAATGTAGACCATTATCTCAAGCCATACACAAAAATAAACTCAAAATGGATCAAAGACTTGAAGATAAATCCTGAAACCATAAAACTCCTGGAAGATAATATAGGTAATACACACTTTGACATCGAACTTAAAAACATCTTTTCGAATACCCTGTCTTCTCAGACAAGGGAAACAAAAGAAAACATAAACAAGT
The DNA here is from genome assembly GCF_021613505.1 of Equus quagga. Taxonomy (NCBI): domain Eukaryota; kingdom Metazoa; phylum Chordata; class Mammalia; order Perissodactyla; family Equidae; genus Equus; species Equus quagga. The sequence goes on along the minus strand of NC_060268.1, from coordinate 58,354,364 downwards.
GGGAGTTCATCAGACTAAAGAGCTTCTGCAAGGCAAAAGAAACTAGGATTAAAACAAAGAGACAACCCACCAATTGGGAGAAAAAATTTGCAAATCATATATCTGACAAGGGGTTAATCTCCATAATATATAAGGAACTCACACAACTGAACAATAAAAAACCAAACACCCCGATCAAAAAATGGGCAGATATGAACAATTTTCCAAAGAAAATATATGGATGGCCAATAAACACATGAAAAGATGTTCAACATCACTAATCATCTGGGAAATGCAAATCAAAACTACACTAAGAGACCACCTTATACCTGTTAAAATGGCTATAATCACTAAGACTAAAAACAACAAATGTTGGCGAGGGTGTGGAGCAAAGAGAACCCTCATACACTGCTGGTAGAAATGCAAACTGGTGCAGACACTATGGAAAACAGTATGGCGATTCCTTAAAAAACTAAAGCAGAGGCTGGCCCTGTGGCCGAGTGGTTAAGTTTGCGTACTCTGTTTCGGTGGCCCAGGGTTTCACTGGTTCCAATCCTGGGTGCGGACCTAACATGGCTCACCAAGCCATGCTGAGGCAGTGTCCCACATGCCACAATTAGAAGGACTCACAACTAAAAATACAACTATGTACTGGGGGGCTTTGGGGAGAAGAAGGATAAATAAGTAAATAAATAAAACCTTAAAAAAAAAACTTTAAAAGCCTTGTGAATTAAAAAAAAAAAACACCACTAAAAGCAGAACTACCATACGACCCAGCTATCCCAGTACTGGGTATCTACCCAAACAACTTGAAATCAACAATCCAAAGTAACATATGCACCCCTATATTCATTGCAACACTATTCACAAAAGCCAAGACATGCAAACAATCCAAGTGTTCATTGACTGATGATTGGATAAAGAAGATGTGGTATATATACACAATGGAATACCACTCAGGCATAAAAAAAAAAAGACAAAATCATCCCATTTGCAACAACATGGAAGGACCTGGAGGGAATTATGCTAAGCGAAATAAGCCAGACTGAGAAAGACAAACACCAGGTGATTTCACTCATATGTGGAATATGAACAAACACATGGACAAGGAAAACAGTTCAGTGGTTATCAGGGGAAGGGCACCCCTGGGGGTGGGCACAGGGGGTGAAAGGGAGCACTTATGTGGTGATAGTCAAGAAACAATGTACAACTGAAATCTCACATTGATGTAAACTATTATGAACTCAATAAAAAAAAAATACAGAAGATTATGAGTCAGCGAAAAGTATTCCAAGGAACTTCCCAGTTGACCACTATTAGGGGAAAAAAAATCAGTCCTTATAAGTCCTATCAGCTCTGATTTCTACCTACCTTCTTGTCTCATAACCACTCTTTCCCTTCATTCTAAACTCTTTCATCATTCTACAAATATTTACTCAGTGCCTGCTACGTGCTAGCTCTGTTGTAGGTACTATGGATCACACAAGACTGTCATGTAATGATTGTTCAATTACATCTTGTAGAAGAGCTTTTGGCTAAGGAGGCAGAAGAAAGCTGAAATCCAGATCATGCTTTCCTAGCTAAGCTGCATATTCTGGTGTGGGGCTGCAAGCTCCTCAAAAAAAGATTTTCCCTAATTTGCTGAAAGAAGACCCATGGTCTATGAGAGGCCCTAGGTACCGCGACAAACACATCAGACAAGAACTTTGTCCTCATGAACCTTATATCCCATTGTTGGGGAGACAGTTGAAGCCAAAATAAATTATACAGTATGTGAGACACTGGAAGTGTTAAGGAGAAAATAAAACAGGGAAGAGGGGATAGAAAATTTCTGTAGGCATGTAATTTTAGAGTAATCAGGGAAGGACTCACTGAGAAGGTGACATTTCTATGTTTAGAACTTTATCAAACCCATTCTCCCCTTCAGGCCTTTGCACTTGCCTTACTCTCTGCCTAAACTCCTGGGACACTCCTCCCCCCTTATCCTCTCCCCCCTCCCCGCCCCATTTTTGTATGGCTAGCTTTTTATCTTTCAATTTCAGCCTGTCACCTCCTCAAAGGGGCCTTCCTTGGCTACTCTAAGTAAAATAGCTACCCAATATCCCTAGGCATTCCTAACTAAATGAAGACTCAACTAAATAGACTAGAGATTTGAATTCTCTTCTATTTCCTGGCTTAAGCTCTGGCATTTAGCTTCCTCATCTGCAAACCAGATAAAAACAGTACCTACGTTATAAGGTTGCTATGAAGATTAATTACAACAATCACCACAATAATATAACAATAAAAATGATAATAGCAGCTATTACTTAAATAAGCTCTTACCATGCACGTACCAGTACCAGGCCTTATTCTACGTGTTCTATATTTATTAACCCATTTAATCCATTCAACTAATATATTTAAAGTGCTTAGCACTGTATTTAACATACAGTCAATAAATGTTTGCTGTCATTCTCATTATCACCATCATCAGCAGCAGCATTACAAGCCATTCTACTGAAGTATCTAAGCACTCTGTCTGACTTTCTGCTCCACTGAAGGATCTATGCCCAAAAGTTTCTTATTTTGTCTTCTAGGAATTTTATAGAAGGAATTTATGTATCAACCTCAGCACTCCACTCTGTGCAAAGTTATCTCATTCCTGGCAATAGCATGGACTTCAAAAGAGAAAAAGACATGACTGTCCTTATGGATCATATGCTTTCAAAGTCTTCAGACAGCAAGTAGTAAGGTAGTGTGGAACTGGAAGTCAAAATCCCTGGATTTGCTGATTCACATAAATCTCTCATTTTACACATGAATAAAATGAGGTTCAGAAAAAGGAAGTTATTTGCCGACTTGCCTAGTTCCTTATGGTTAATTTATTATAGACCTGGAACCAGAATCTAAATCTCATCTCCCAGTCCAGCACTTTTCCTGTTATTCCATAGAACTACCAGTTCAAAGTGGCCACCTGCAAAATAAGGGAACTAAACTTGTTCATCATAGAGGTCTCTCCCTAATCTGTTCTAATTCTGTAATTCTAATAGGGATGAAACCAAGAAAGAGATAAATACATTCCAAACCATACTTTCAATTTTGGAAAATCTCAGGCTTTTAACACTAGGATAAGTATTTGACTATATGGGTGTGATATTCAAAAGCTGTACTGAAATAATCTCTCCATTTTGGAGGAAACATCCATCAGTGCAAAATTCCAAGAGTTAAATATAAATTTGAAGGCCGTGTTAAAGTAAACTTGATTCTGCCCATAGTGGAAAGAAGGCTAAATTGGGATAGAATTCTAGTTCTGCCATTATTTTTATGACTTCAGGCAAAGCACTTTTCCTCATTAGAACTCAGTTCCTGTACATGGAAAATGGGAGGGTTAGGCTAATTATTTCTAAGGTGCTTTTCAGGCTAATTATTTTTAAGGTGCTTTTCAACAGTAACAATCTAGGATTGGAGGCCAAATACAGAATAGAATAATACATCATTTTAGGATTAGCAACATGATTTTCCTTCTAAACAAGCTCTAGCTAAATCAACTTGCTATCAGTTTGAAAAATGAAGGAAAAATGAGAGAAAGGAATAGCTTGAATTACTAATTACTAAGGCTTAATTACGATTTACAACTAACTTATGAGTGGATGTCTTTTTCAGGAGCTATTTAGTCATGAAAATGATAACCTGGCACAGTGCGTGGCACATAGCAAATTCTCAAAAATTTGTTGAATGACTATGTAAATAAACAAATGAATCAACCAACTAGATATAAGTTTATTTTTTCAGACAGGTCAATCTGATCAAAGAGAACTTTTGTCAGTAAAAATTCAACCTGTTAGAGTTTGGCTATATAAAGAATAAATACGTCAGATATACTGTACACAAAAGTGCTAAATAATCTACAAGGTGATTGTAGTAGTTTCCTGTGGCTGCTGTAACAAATTACTACAAACTCGGTGGCTTAAAACAACATAAATTTATTCTCACAGTTATGGAGGCCAGAGTCCAAAATCAGTTTCACTGGGCTGAAATCAAGTGTCAGCAGGGCCAAGCTCCCTCTGAAAGCTCTAAGAGAGACTCTGTTCCTTGACTCTTCCAGCTTCTGGTGGGAGCCAGCATTCTTTGGCTTGTGGCTGCATCACTCCAGTCTTCAAGGTCAGCAACTTCAAATCTCCCTCTGCTCCATCTTCACCTCACCTTCTCTTCTGTGTATTCAAATCTCCCTTTGCGTCTCTTGTAAGGACACATGTGATTGCATTTAGAGTCCACCTAGATAATCAAGAATAATCTCCCTGTCTCCAGATCCTTAATCACATCTGCAAAGGCATTTTTTCCACGAAGGTAACATTCACAGGTTCCAGGATTAAGATGCGGATACGTCTTGGGGGAACCATTTTTCAGCCTACTGTGGTAGAATATGAAGAATGGAAACAGAGTGGTAACTAGAGTCTAAAGAGAGAAGTCTTTTTGTTTTTGTTTAGAGGAAGATTAGCCCTGAGCTAGTATCTGCTGCCAATCCTCCCCTTTTTGCTGAGGAAGACAGGCCCTGAGCTAACATCCATGCCCATCTTCCTCTATTTTATATGTGGGACGCCTACCATAGCATAGCTTGCCAAGCGGTGCCATGTCTGCACCAGGGATCCAAAGTGGCAAACCCCGGGCCGCCGAAGCAGAATGTGGGCACTTAACCGCTGCGCCACCTGGCCGGCCCAAGAGAGAAGTCTTAAAGTGGAGTTTAGGAGGGAAGAAATATGGTTTGGAAGAAAAGAAGGGGAAAGGTGATTCAGGAATAAAGGTGAATGTGAGGTTAGAAAGAATGGCATATACCAGAGGTAGAAATGGGTGAGTTGTACATAAAGAAAGGAAAGATTTATTTATCTTGGGGGACCAGAGTAGAAAGTTTCAGCAGGGGAGTAGTACAAAATAAAACTATTTTCTTGCATAGGGCTGTGGTTAGCGGTTGTGCGTGAGGTGCCCTAGGGCAGGCACAATCAACTCAGAAAGGCACTGCTGAATATTTTAAATTTTTGAAGGAAACACAGTAATGCTCAACATCTGTAGGATACCACACAAATACACCAAACTCACCACACAAACTACAATGTAGTTCTTAGTTTCAACATTAGATCACTCTTTATTCCTTCTGATGACTCATATCTTTGCAAAACTGGGCTTTCAACAGTTGTGATAAAAAGCAAGTACATGAAAACCAATGTGGGATGGGAAACGAGGGTGGTGGTGTCCAAACTGATTCCAAAGGCTGAGAAGTTGTGCAGTTCCTAAAAGGTGCACGCATCTCACTAGTAAGAAACTGCGATTATTTAAGAATAAAATAAAATGATTTTTCTTTTAATTTATGGGTATTATTTTTACAAATGACTACAATATTGTTAGAATGTAAATACTTATTACATTGTTTACACCTAATACTTAATAAATAGAACCATTAGATATGTCTTTTGATCTCGGTGTGCCATGAAAAAATTACTGAGACACTAAGAACGTTGACAACCAAAAAGTTTAGGAACCTCTGACATATGACCCTATGATTAAATTTGAGCTTCTGAAATAGAGTGAGACACACAGTACCTAGGACAGCGATAGATGCTAATAAATGTTTGTGGAAATGAAGTTACAAATGACCTTAACATCCAGGATCAGGAAATTTAATTTGATATTGAAGGGGAACTAGCTGTTGTTAGCACAAAGATCATTTCTTCTTAAATTTCACTTTCTCCAATAAGTAGGTATCTGTTAGTTGTACTGTCCTACTCAAAACCATAAATATCTATCACATTAAAAAAATGAACTGAATATCAATGCCGACAACACCAAAGTTGAAGGATGATATATGGAAAGAAACTATCTCCAGAGAGTGTCACACAAGACTGCTTTCCTCATGTTAAACTTAACAACAAAATGTGATGATTTTATACAAAGATGGGGTGATTTTACTTGTCCTACAAAATGTAACATGAAAATAACAGGAGTTACCTCATTTTAGTAACATTAGTATCTCAAAAGATTTTAGAATTAAACACAAATGCTCCTTTTTGGGTCCCTCACTAAAGATAGCCTAGAATCCATGCATTTAACATCATAGATAAAAAAAAAACAACAACAGAAGGCTTAAAGAAAAGTGGAAATCCAGAACTTTGGTTCCACTTTCCAGACTCATTCACTAACACACATTAACAACTGCTGATGCTTTAAGAATCTTGATTGAATAGAACATGACTTCTGAGCAAGGCCACTGGGAACTGTTTTCCTCATAACCTTTGCTTTGAGACATCAATTTACCCTGAACCATCTCAAATGCCTTTTGTAGAAATAGTTAAATGATAAAGACGAGGAGAGAAAAGGATATAATGGGAGGTAGTGTGGTTAAAACTGTGGAATATAAAGTAAGATTGCCTGCATTTTAATCCTAACTTCCTAAGACTTACTACGCTCATATATAAAATGGGAATAAGAAATAGTTCCACCTCATAGAGATGTTCTGAGATGTGTTCTAATCATTCAGTCCCAGGCACACAGTACAAGATCAACAAATTAAAGATTAAAAAAATACACCAGAAAGAAAAAGAAAAGTCAAGAACATTCTGTGTCCATTTACTGCATTTGTTTTTTAGCTTGGAAAGGAAAACATAGAAAGTTAACTAGCTGACTGATGCTGCCTCCTTCTTGACTCTCAGTGATATACAAAGAAAGAATGGCTTATCAATACATTCTATTTCTCTAGCATTACCCAAAGGTTAAACAACAAACAAAACAAGAAAATATCAAGAAGGGATAACTGCGAAAATGAAAATCAAACACAATGATATGATATGGACTGTCTGGGAGTTTACTCTAGATTAGGTGGTCAGGGGAAGCCTCACTGAGGAGATGACATTTACACTGAAACCCAAACAACTAGCAAGGGCCAATCTGTGTTCCAGTTGGGGTGCAGGGTATGGGTGGGGGAAGAAAGCTGGTAAAAAGGTCCTACAGTAGGAATGAGCTTCATGTTTGAGAAACAGAAAGAAGCCAGTGTGGCCAGAGCACAGAGAGGTGTTAAGAGTGGTAGAGATAACATTTGAAAGAAAAGCTAGGTTTTTTCAGAGAGGTTAGGACTTAGCTGAAGTCACACAACTTGCTCCTGGCAAAGCTAGAATTTAACTCCATAGAAGTGTGCCTCCCCAAGTCCATGATCTTTCCAGGATACCACGGTTAACATCTTCATCATTATGAATGGAACCTAGCTCAGCACTCTAAACACTGTAGATGTTTAGTAAATGTTGATTGAAAGAAAAGGAAATAGCCTAAACACCTTTGCATACCACTCTTCATCTCTGTTCTGGTCAGAAAAATATCAATTGTCTATCCAAACACTTCTGAACAGTCTCTCTGAAGATTACTAGGATCTAGAGCTGTGATTCTTAATCTTGGCCATACAATGGAATCACCTGGGAAACTGAAAAATATTGATGCCTGAGTCTCCTATCCCCCCAAATTATGATTTATGTGATCTTGGATGAAGGGGGATTAGGATTTTTTAAAAGCACCCCAAATTATTCTAATGTGAAGCCCAAATTGAGAACCAAGGCTCTAAAGGTTACCAAATTTAAAGCCACATGTATATTCAAACAATGTCATCAAGTGCTGCTTGGCATCAGGCTTATGGCAAAGTGATAAGGAAAAATAAGGCCTCGGGGGAGTAGGGTTACTGGAGCAAGGAGAAACAAACTTAAATAAGTGGTTAAATAAAATATCTTGCTACACATGGATAATATGATACTGAGGAATTATTGTGTAGTATAATAATGGCATTTTGGTTATATAACCAAATGTCTTCATTTTTTGGAGATGTATGTCGAAGTATTTAGGAGAGAAACATCATAACTTCTCAAACTTCCAATGTGTTCAGCAAAACAAATAAAATACACATATATAGAGAAAGCAAATACAGCAAAACTTTAACAACTGTTGAATCTAGGTGGGGAGTGATCATTTTACTTCTCTTAACTTTTCTATATATTTAAAATTGTTCATAAAAAAAGGTTGGGGTAGGGAAAATATCTTGCCACAATATAGTTAGCCCATTATTATTATCATTATTTTTTTGAGGGAGATTAGCCCTGAGCTAACATCTATTGCCAATCCTCCTCTTTTTGCTGAGGAAGCCTGGCCCTGAGCTAACATCCGTGCCCATCTTCCTCCACTTTATATGTGGGACGCCTACCACAGCATGGCCTGCCAAGCGGTGCCATGTCCGCACCCCGGATCTGAACCAGCGAACCCTGGGCCACCAAAGTGAACGTGCGCACTTAACCGCTGTGCCACTAGGCTGGCCCAGTCCATTATGTTTGAAAAGCTGTCTTGATAATTTTTTTAGATGGAAAGCCAGGCTCTTTAAAGTAGGTGTCAGTTCATGCTACCACAACTGAAAGTATAAAAGCCTGCTATTAAAATATTTTTTAAAAATTTAAAGTCTGCTTATAAATATTTTCTCTTAATTCTACTTAGCCAGATCCTTTTTAGCCCTTTATTTCCTTATAACATAATAGGTGAAACTAACACGTTCTACAGAATCTATGATGTTTCACTCTTTCAGGGAATCAGATTTCCCAAAGCTTTCTACTAAAGGCCTCTGTGCTATCAGCAGCTTCAGGCTGCCTGCCATGAAACAGTCTTCATCTCTGAATGACACTAGGTGAGACCACCCATGACCTGGAAGAGGATGGTGGCCTCCAGCAGAACTGAGTTACATACTGCTAGGCTGTAAAACAATCTCTCTCCACTAGCTCTCAAAAGCAGCTCAGAATTAATGAACTGCAATTAGGGTCACCCAAGGAAAAATCGGAGTAGGTAACACTGTCTCTACCAGTCCCTCCACTGGCAGTTTAGGGGACCCTCCAATTCTAAACCTTTTCCTATCATTTCTGTATCAGTTACTTTTCACACATTTAATCTTAAACTGTGAGTAAACTAAATAAATTAATCCTAATTAAATATATTTAGCTAACTGGACTTTTAAGAAATGGCTAGAATTTCTGGCTCTTAGCAGTCTCTTCAAATCACATCATGGCCACCTATTCTGATATACATTATATACATACATATTCGGAAGTACCCACCTATATAGAGTCTCATTTGAAGTTCCTATAAAACCAAGTTCACTTTTCAGATAGTTCAAATATCAGCAATGGTCAAGCTTACTTCTTTCTCCATGACAACTCTGGAGACTCATTTAAAATATGTCAATAGAAAAATGCCTGAATAAATGTATACATCAGTGTCAAGTGGGTACTTACTGCCCTCTTTACTTTAACCAAAACTCATGGTGAATTTTAAGGGACACAAAAAAGAAACTCAACTCAATACTAAGGATACTTATTGTAGTATCCTTCCTATCTTGATTCTCCTAAGAGATGATCAGAATCACCACAGCAATGACTTCAAATAACTTTGCCAAACCTAACTTTGCCAGTTTTCTATTCTGCATTCAGTGCTTCTAAAATTAAAGACATTAAATTCACTTACTAAATTGCTTGTGTAACTTAGTGGCCTTTGTTAGTAGCCTAAGCAGACATTAAGGGTAAATATGGAGGAGTTTTCTAAATTATCAATAAGGAACTTACTCTATTCTAGTAGATAGACAAGCACTTGCAAAATTAAGGAACTATTAGTGAGTAAAAGGATATGTTTAGTGAGCAATAGATCAGTGACAATACTATAATTCACTTTAATTTACGTGGATTGAAAGGAAGTGGTAGAGTTTGACATGCTCTTATTTAAACTCAGATTGAAGCCACACTGAAATGGGTATAGTTCTTTTCACTTGCTCTACAACAAAACATACAGATCCTGGTTTTCCTTGTGAATATGACAAAATACCACGGAGAATCAATTCTAACTAAGGAGTGGATATCGTTATGCCAGAAAACAAAACAAAATGCCTTTTATTTCAAGTTTTGTAAAAAGTAAAAATAAAGTCAAAATAATCCTTCACTGTTTGCTGTCAACCTCTAAATGCTAACCTCTCTCTTACACCACCCTCCAGCTTAAGACCAGAGAAGCAGTGTTACAACACTCGGTATACTTATAGCTCCTCTTATGTGTGATTATCTTGTGCTATAGTGGATTTCATAATAAGCAGCTTCCCTGACCACAATAGCTTTCCGTTCTCTCAGCCATGGGGACAATTATTGTGACTATCACTCATCTGGCTCCTATATTGTTTAGTATAGTTATCTTCTTAATGCTTTTTATTAGTATAGTACCCCCCACCCCTACCCCAATTAGACAATCAGACTTCAGAAGTGACCTCACCTCTTACTTTGCATAGTAACTCCTCTCTCTCTCCCCTTCTAGGAGGCAAATACACACACACACATACAAATAAAGTTGCTACTAAGATTAAGATTAAATTTTTGCTGGCTTCTGCTTCTCAACTATAAACTCAGGTTATTGGTTAATTATGACAATCATGAGATTATTGCAAATAAACAAAGACTGTAAAACCCCCTTCCTATTTTTCTAGAATCATTAGTTAAATTTGATAAATGCAATAGAGTTATGTAGAGTTATCTCAGCCAGGAACTCTGAGAACGTGTGTGGCTGTGATATAGACGGATTATTAGTAACATGAGCCCAGTGTGAGTGTCATATTAGTGCCTCCATCAAATTAAATGATATAGGCAGCTAAGCATTGTGGTAAGATGACCAGCTTTGAAGTCACACACAGATCTAGGTGATAAATCAACTTCTGGTCCTTTCTAGTTGTGTCATCTTGCGGAAGGAAACATTTCTAAGCCAAAGTTTCTTCAAATGTAAAATAATAGTTACCACCTACTTGTCAAGGTTGTTGTGAGATTATCAAGATAAATTGTTGCCTAGCACAGTTTCTTTGAAGACACTCAAAATAAATGATAGCTATTATTACTAATTACAATGACTTTCAGTGAACAGAATTTTTATATTTATCTGGCAACCAACAATCATCAATATCCTTGGTACTATGCCAAACTGAGAAACAGGCTTGTACTTAAGAGAATGAAAAGTGGACCTTGGAGAATGAAAAGACTGAACTGAAATTACTAGTTTTTTTTTTTTAAAGATTGGCATCTGAGCTAACATCTGTTGTCAATCTTTTTTCTTTTCTTCTTCTTCTCCTCAAAGCCCCCCCAAGTACAGAGTTATATATTCTAGTTGTCGGTCCTTCTAGTTCTGCTATGTGGGGCTCTACCTCAACGTGGCCTGATGAGTGGTGCTAGGTCTGTGCCCAGGATTCGAACCGGTGAAACCCTGGGCTGCCAAAGCGGTGCAAGCAAACTTAACCACTTGGCCACGGGGTCGGCCTCAAAATTATTAGGTTTTATACTAGCATCTGGGACTTATTTTCAGGAGTTTGCAAGAAGTTTGAGGATTTGTAAAACTTAAAAGGATAATTAAGATGTCAGATGGTACATTTTTTAACCTAATACCAAAATTCTCATAGACAGCAGGAGGTACACCCTTATCTTACTGAAACCTGAACACAAACTCTAGTTCTTAAGGTAGTTTAACAAAACGGCATGCACTAAGCCTGTCTCTGAAAAATAACTGAATGACTTTTATCCTCACAATACCAAAACACAACAATGTTTAGTTCCTGATCCTCAGGAGGGGAAACATAATGTTAACACTCGATCTGTTGCCTAGGATAGGCTTTTGGCCATAAGG